>NW_022990554.1:0-28055 GCF_902827175.1 Gymnodraco acuticeps
GTAGAAAGTACAGGTATTTGAGTTCAACATGTAAGAAGTAGAAAGTACAGGTATTTGAGTTCAACATGTAAGAAGTAGAAAGTACAGGTATTTGAGTTCAACATGTAAAAGTAGAAAGTACAGGTATTTGTTTCAACATGTAAGAAGTAGAAAGTACAGGTATTTGAGTTCAACATGTAAGAAGTAGAAAGTACAGGTATTTGTTCAACATGTAAGAAGTAGAAAGTACAGGTATTTGAGTTCAACATGTAAGAAGTAGAAAGTACAGGTATTTGAGTTCAACATGTAGAAGTAGAAAGTCAGGTATTTGAGTTCAACTGTAAGAAGTAGAAAGTACAGGTATTTGAGTTCAACATGTAAGAAGTAGAAAGTACAGGTATTTGGTTCAACATGTAAGTAGAAAGTACAGGTATTTGAGTTCAACATGAGAGAAGTAGAAAGTACAGGTATTTGAGTTCAACATGTAAGAAGTAGAAAGTACAGGTATTTGGTTCAACATGTAGAAGTAGAAAGTACAGGTATTTGAGTTCAACATGTAAGAAGTAGAAAGTACAGGTATTTGAGTTCAACATGTAAGAAGTAGAAAGTACAGGTATTTGTGTTCAACATGTAAGAAGTAGAAAGTACAGGTATTTGAGTTCAACATGTAAGAAGTAAAAGTACAGGTATTTGTGTTCAACATGTAAGAAGTAGAAAGTACAGGTATTTGTATTCAACATGTAAGAAGTAGAAAGTACAGGTATTTGAGTTCAACATGTAAGAAGTAGAAAGTACAGGTATTTGAGTTCAACATGTAAGAAGTAGAAAGTACAGGTATTTGAGTTCAACATGTAAGAAGTAGAAAGTACAGGTATTTGAGTTCAACATGAGAATAGAAAGTACAGGTATTTGGGTTCAACATGTAAGAAGTAGAAAGTACAGGTATTTGAGTTCAACATGAGAGAAGTAGAAAGTACAGGTATTTGAGTTCAACATGAGAAGAAGTAAAAGTACAGGTATTGTAATGTAAGAGTAGAAAGTACAGGTATTTGAGTTTCAACATGTAAGAAGTAGAAAGTACAGGTATTTGATGTTCAACATGTGAGAAGTAGAAGTACAGGTATTTGGAGTTCAACATGTAAGAAGTAGAAAGTACAGGTATTTGAGTTCAACATGTAAGAAGTAGAAAGTACAGGTATTTGTAGTTCAACATGTAAGAAGTAGAAAGTACAGGTCTTGGATGTTCAACATGTAAGAAGTAGAAAGTACAGGTATTTGTAGCTTCAACATGTAAGAAGTAGAAAGTTACAGGTATTTGAGTTCAACATGTAAGAAGTAGAAAGTACAGGTATTTGAGTTCAACATGTAAGAAGTAGAAAGTACAGGTATTTGAGTTCAACATGTAAGAAGTAGAAAGTACAGGTATTTGGTTCAACATGTCAGACGTAGAAAGTAAGGTATTTGAGTTCAACATGTAAGAAGTACAGGTATTTGAGGTTCAACATGTAAGAAGTAAAAGTACAGGTATTTGAGTTCAACATGTAAGAAGTAGAAAGTACAGGTATTTGAGTTCAACATGTAAGAAGTAGAAAGTACAGGTATTGAGTTCAACATGTAGAAGTAGAAAGTACAGTATTTGAGTTCAACATGTAAGAAGTAGTAAGTACAGGTATTGAGTTCACATGTAAGAAGTAGAAAGTACAGGTATTTGTGTTCAACATGTAAGAAGTCAAAGTAAAAAGTCGTCAGAAAAATAAGTAGTGGAGTAAAGTACTGATACCAGAACAATGTACTTTAACGAAGTATTTGTACTCCACTACTTCCCACCACCTGTATATATACGATATTATGGGATGGTATAGTGACGGTGTTCTGCCAGCAGGTGAGGGAGACGGAGACCTGGATGCCCATGAAGACGACGCAGATGGCGGCCATGTCGACGCACACCGAGTCTTCGGGAGATTCGCCCAACGGATCGGACTTCGGATTCACGGACAACGAAGACGACGACGATGATGAGGAATATGGCGTCAACGATGGCGAAAATGTTGATTATGATGATGAGGAATATTACGATGATGAAGACGAGGTAGAAGAGAACGAAGACGAGTACGAGTTCTCCGGGTCTGGTGACGGAGGCGAGTCCCTTCAAATACTTTTACTATCCATTTAAACTAATGTACGATTTTTTTTTTATTGTCTTTATGAGCCTTTCTTCTTTATATCAATCAAACTTTGTGAACCTTTAGCTTGTAAAAAAAGTTCTATAAACAAAGTACTTCAATATAAAATAAGGACTGAGCTAAAGTATATTATAATCAAAATGAAAACAGTGGGTCTTTAGTTAGCTGTTAAACTAGTGATATTAATGAAATGATCTGCTTTCTCTCCACAGCAACAACAGCCACACCTGGAAGAGAGTCCAAGCCGTCAGTTAAGGTGAGACATTTCAATATTCGGCCATTTATTTAAGCTAAAAATGTAAAATGCTGGATTGAATTCCATTTCTGATATGGATTATTCCATATACTTGTAATTCTGCCTTTGTTATGATATTTTCTGGCACTTTTCCTTTTCCTTGTACATGTGATGTTGTTGTTTTATTGTTTTGTTTCTTTCCGTTATCTGTCGAGTGGGAAAAGTCAACATTTTGAGAAAAAAAAGTCCAAATCTGAGGGAAAAAATGACTTCTTTTAAAACTATTATTTTCCGCCTCGCTCATGAGAGTAACAGCTGCCGAAATTACGGCCTCGCCTACTGATTTTAATGTAACCATATATCGAGCCCGATCGTCGATTTCAAATGATTGAATGTAATTGTTTGCCTGTCGGCCATCGTAACCGAGCTCTTTGAAGATCCAAACATCCACGGTGTTCTTACATTTCTGATCGGATTGGCAAAAACTTCAGAATTTGTATCGACCGCCGTTCAAATGACTGTGTTGTTTTCCAAAAGTGGGCGGGGCCGTCATTTTCGCCCGGAAGTGACGTAGGTGTTGCTCTCATCTATGAACGGAACAAATGAAAAATGTAAATGAAATCAAAATATTATGGACGATTTCAAAAGCCGTGTGTTGCTCCTGGAGCTTCTTTGTTTGTTTTTGTATTTTTTGTAATCCTTTCTCTGCATCTTTCAGCCCGATGTGAACGACAACAAGATCCCCGAGGTGGAGCGGCCGACGGTCAACGAGGTGAACATCGTGCGGGACACTAACGAGATCCTGCTGCTGGGAAACGAGGTCAAGACCGAAGAGGAGTTACCGTCCAACGTCCTGATGGCCCACGCCAGCGAGGACAGCATCTTCAACAAGACCGAGGTCCTCGCAGGTCGGTACTCGCTCAGGAACACACTCACAGAAAGATAGATGTCGTGGAGGTTTGTCGTTAAAGTATTTTGTATTTTTGACGACGTCTCAAACCAAACGGGCTGTTGAGGCTAAAAAAAGCCTTTCTCAAAAGACCTTGAAAATGTGTTTTTGTTTTCTACGATATCCTGTTCTATATTTACATCCATGATTTTAAAACTACCCTATCAAGAAGAGAGGAATTCTTCCAGAAAACAAACCATGATATCATTTCCTCAGCTTGTAGGAATTGCTAATGCACGTAACTTAATATTTGGAGTCGGCACTAAATTAAGGATATAGTTGGATAAAATCTAATGAAAGAAATAGCAGGGATGCAATGATTGGTATTCTCAGCTGATTCTTTACCTATATTAAATAATATTAATATTTAACGTTTGTCTTGCTCAAAAATCTATTTCAAATGGAAATGTATCGTATCAGAATTGCAAAATCGGTCATTATATATTTTACCCTAATCGTTCTTAAGATTTTGCATTCTTCTTCTTCCTCTAACGTCCTTCTTCTTCTCTTGCAGCTTTGATTGCGGGCGGTGCCGTTGGTCTGATGTTCGCCGTCCTCCTCATCCTCCTCCTCATCTACCGCATGAAAAAGAAGGACGAGGGCAGCTACGAACTGGGGAAGAAACCCATCTACAAGAAAGCCCCGACCACAGAGATCTACGCATAAACCCTGACCTCCACACACACACACACACACACACACACACACACACACACACACACACACACACACACACACAGTGCCTCGAATCAGGAGAGAAGCCCCGAAAACTCAATCGATTGACTGACTCCTCCTCCCTGACGTTAGCTAATATTGGTGCTGCTCTCTTAACCAATCAGAGGCTTTGTTTTGGTCCTCTCGTCCCGGAGAAAAAGGAGCGACAGGATTGGACGATTTCAGCCGCGGTACACGGTGATCATTTCATCACGTCTTGTTTTTTATGATTTTGTCCCCATGTCAGGAGGTAAAACGTCCTCCAAACCCTCCCTTCTTCCCGTTAAAACACTAAAACTGTGCAATGATTCTCTGTCTCCGTACGGTACACATTAACAGTCCGGTTATTTATTTCCCCCCTTCTCCGTTATGACTCTTCCTGGACTGCAGCGTCTCACGTATTACTGTAGCATGTGATTTTTTTTTTTTTATGTGAACTTTTTATTTTTTATTTTTAAAGAACTCCTTGTAATGCAGAGAGATTTCAGAAATGTCTTTTTTGTTTTCTATTAAAGATCCCGTCATGATGGGAAAGAATTGAGCTCATGTCGTTCAAATTCCTTCTTTTTTCTTTTAAGAAGATATGTAGTTTAATTTATGTCATCCAATAATGTTTTTTTTAACCTCCAATTACAGCGAGAGGAGAGACAGTCAAACCAGGGTCAAGAAATATTTTTGCACAACTCACTAAACAACTTGCTGTTGTGTTTTTAGATCTTTAAAACAACCTAAAAAATAGTCTTTATTTTTCTATTTAAACCTTCTGGCATGTTTAGTATTGCCTCATGTTGGGAAAATCCCATCTGTCTGGCACGTAGCGCCTTATAAGTAAAGCTAAACTAATCCAGGAAAAGGAATGTGCAATTACTGTATCACACACACATTCTTGTTTTCCTCCATTTGGGAGGACCATGACTTGTTGCCCAAACATTGGTCCTCGCAAGTAAGCAAAACAAACACACGGTACTTCTTTTTTTTTTACCACTAAAATAATAACCGCTGGGTTTGTTTTTCTATCATTATGGTGAACTTGACTGGACACGCTCCTACAGGGTGACACACCTACATTCCTCACACATGTACACACTCACACACAGAGCTGAGTCACATGCCGACTGAAGCTGCTGACCCATGTTCACAGTGAAGCTCAAATAAATAGTTTCATTTTGGGCCCTATCTGCGATTTGGTTAGTTTAGCTTAGCTTAGCATAATGACTGGAAACGGTGGGAAACTGCTAGCGTTCAAATATCTCAAAACATTGAGTTAAAGTTACTGCACGCTGACAATAGATCGTTATATCCAATGAATTTTGGGCCAATTGTATCACACGGATTATCAGGTTTGTCCTTATTATATAGGAGAAAAATACTTGATATGGTAGGTTTCCAAATGTAGTTACCTGGTTGTAATAACGTCAAAAGACTGTCTTGTTTGTTAAACATGTAAAAACCATTCTGAAAAAAGAAAATCAGCATTTTTACAGAAGGTTAAAGTACTAAACTACATCAGAAAGCTTCCAGTAAATAAATGCATTGGTCCATGATCCGTTTAAAATGCAGAATTATCGCTTTTACACTTCTGTTTTTGATAAATCTTGTTATTTAGTGACTTTAAATGTAGCTATTGGGTGGATTTTGTTACTCTTTCGACACCCATGCTAGCAGTTTCCCTCCGTTTCAAGTCTTTGTGCTAAGCTAATCGGCCGCTGGCTGTAGCTTGACATTTGAAATGAAAATCCCAACATGGCAAACATTCCTCTAGCTTCATGCTTATTATCCATAACTTGTTAAAACGTTAATTGTCGTCCAGTGAAAAGACATTTTATGCTCGGAGAAACTGGTAGTTTTGGTACTTTCTGTTTTGATGCTTCCTCAATAAGCTATGCTGACAGTTTGTTAGTTTTATATATTGTAATTATTGGGTGAACCGGTACGCTCACATTTCTTTAGCTGAAGACAGCAGCACACAGCCTGATCTACCAAGGATTTGTATATAGATAAAAAAATGTTTTAAAAAGTTGGTACTTAGCTACAAAAATATCTACCAAATATTTAAATGCCAAATTGTTTGTTTTTTTCCCGCAGCAGTTCCATGTGATTTACTGTCGAATGTTTTTAATACTAACTCATCCAGTAGATCAACTTGTTTTTTTATTAATTTAACTGTCAAATTATTGTGTTGCCTTCTTTCAGGTTGGGGTGTTTCCCCCTTTTTAAGCTGTTGTATATGTGATTTAAAAAATGTATATACACTAGTTTGAGATTTTTTCAGAGGCAAATAGTTTTGAAGCTTTTTATTTTATAAGAGTTTCTATCTTTTATCTTTTTAGACGTTTTTGTATTTATGTTTTTGTTTGTAGAAGGATGTGTGGTTGGTGCTCGTCTCTGTTGTCAGACCGGCGCCATTACTAGATGTGTTTGCAGCCGTAATGGAACCAGATACATTTGCCAACATGTTTTTGCAAATTCAAGGTTGCTCCCACGCAGTTAGAGAAACATTTTCAAGGCTTTTTACCTCCCGAGAAACACGAATAATCTGCTACTTGTTTCAGCTAACAGAGGAGGAACTTTATGTTTGGTTACAAAGAAATTCAACCTCCCTGTGTCCGTTTTTATCGCTGTAATTAAATACCTTTCTTTGTTGGTAATGGCGCCCCGGTCTGTTTTCTGGGAGAGCGTTTGTTCTGCTGCTTAATGTCACAAACACCACATGTGAATCACCAATGGAGCGGAGGTGCTAATGAATCATTGGTTTCTGCAGGTTCTGATTTATTATTGGAAATAAAGCTATTTTTATGCACATTAACATTTTAAAACGCTGTCTCTGTTTTTTGTTTTGAATGTTTCCTGAGTGAGAGTCCAATTAGAGACACAAAACGGGAAGTGTCAGGAATAATTATTTAAATGACCGACTTTACCAATAACAAGTTAATTATACAGGATTATTACCTCTGTCAACAAAAATAGAATAATTAGAAATAAATTACTGGATTATTATTATATTTTTGAATAAACAGCGTAAAGCAAAAACTCCCAGACATTTCAATGATTTGTTCGGTTTGGACACGATATCATTTCCTTTTTGGAGGGCATAGAAAACACGGCATAACACCGGAGCCTCGCTGCGGGGAAACTTTGGCGCTGTTCCGAGTTTGGTCTAATCTGTCAAAATGACTGACGGAAAAATCTGAAAGCAGTCTATCTTAATAAAAAAAAAACAATGACGGAAAATATTCTGTTAACGCGGCCTCTCCCTCTGGGCTACGTTTGGGTCAACCCTAAAAGCGGAGGTGCTGTGGATGCTAAATACCAATCCTACAACAGCAACGATGAAAGATTGAAGCCAAGGGAGCAGTGCTCAGAAGATAGCTCTTGTCACACAGACACACACCTTCACGATTAGGCAGTTCTTTTTTCTGGTTGTTGGCTAACACAGTTCTGTGTGCCGTTATGTTCAGTCATCTTTCTTATGTTGATTGGAATACATTTACTTTGAAAGTAATTATGGGACGCATTTCTTCTTTCAATTTTCCTTCATACTTTCTTGCCGTGAAATAGGTCTTAAATTCTGTTCAAAGTGATCTTAAAAAGGTCTTAAATTTGAGTTGGAGAAACCTGCAGGAACCCTGTTAATATTATTAGTGTTATTATATACCATGAGTCATTGGGTCTACAGCAGGTTCTGATATATTATCGGAAATTAAGCTATTTTTATGCACATTAACATTTAAGTGTCATAAATAAGCAAACATGTCAGACTCTGCCAATAACAGTAAACATATTATTAAGAGTTAATTATACATCATTTGGTTACCTCTGGCTCTATGTTAATAAAAATGGAATAATTAAAATACATGTACAGGGTTATTCTTTCCAAAATGCTCTGCATTTGACTTAGAAATACTAGGTTGGCAAATAGTAAATCTCATGTGGTTATTTAGAGATGAAACAGGATGTATCTTTGGCACACGAATGACAAACCATGCACACGAAACAAACAATAACAAATAAATATAAACGGGTAATTATACCCGTTTATATTTTATCTTTTTTATGCTAAAAATAACTGGACACTCATACAGCAGCAGCTCCAAACATCGCTTTAATACCTAGAAATATTCGTTTTGGGGATAGAGTAATTACATATAGGTAATCTATTGATTGATTGATAGGTAATCTATATAGTTAGTTTCTCACCTGAAGTGTTATAACTTAATAACAGTTTATTCAAAAGCTTATTTTACAGTTTCCTTGTCAGGTAAAGGTTGATAGAGCTGGCGATGCTATGCTAAGCTAAATGATAGCATTTACATTTCAGAAGTGTGTGTGTGTGTGTGTGTGTGTGTGTGTGTGTGTGTGTGTGTGTGTGTGTGTGTGTGTGTGTGTGTGTGTGTGTGTGTGTGTGTGTGTGTGTGTGTGTGTGTGTGTGTGTGTGTGTGTGTGTGTGTGGACATTCACACTGAGTCATCAGACATGCTGCAGCCTGTCGGCCTCTGCACTGCGGGGAAAAACACTCACAGGTGACAGTAAAAAACTGACGAATACAGCACACACACATTCCAGCACTAACATATTCTAGCCACACACACACACACACACACACACACACACAGCTAACTTTGCAGTGGACTTGTTTGTTCGGGATCTGCGGAGCAAACAGACGAGGGTTGAAGTGCAAGAGAGACATTTAAAACTGGTTACTTATTTCTTGATTCACTTTCACAACACACACTGCTGAGTAGGTACTTATTGTGTGTATGAGTGTGTGTTCATATACTGTGTATAATGTGTACTATCGTATGGTAGTATTCATAGTATGATCACCCTGTATAATGTGTACTACTCAGATATTATCTCAGTATCAGAATCAGATTAAATGTCAACAGATTTCACATAACTTTATTAGGTTAGTTGAACGCAATAATATTAATTTGAACCTAATATTTGTGAATCTGTTGACATAATACATTTAATTAAAGTAATTATTTCAGTTTTTTTGTTGTACTTTTAGCATCTCTGGTGGTGACTATATACACACTTTTATCGTCTTCCCAGCAGCAGCAGCAGCAGCATGGTTCTGTGTTTGTTGTTATTGACGCTGTTACAACACACTGTCTGTCAGGAAACACACACACCTTCACACACTGTCGGGATTTTCTCTTGGAGCGTGTTTGGGACTCTCCCGGACGTGTTTCACCTGGCAGGAAGATCGTCGATCGCTCCATCTCACCTCATCCGTCTCCATCTCTGCCGCTCTCTGCTTCTCTAAAGACAGAAACTCAATCTGTCAAGACTACGCCTTTCGCCCCGGGCGCTGAAATCACACCGCAAACACAACAACACGGTGGAAAGAAGACAAAATAACACATGAAACCCAATTTAGAGACAGTATCTGAAATCAGCTCATTGATTTATGGATATTCAGACATAGGACATACCAAAATATGAACTAAATCACTATCAAATATATATCCTGCAGGCAGAAATCTGATGAAATCTTTGATAACATCTCTACTGTCAATGCTGATTCATTTAAAAGTTGTTATTCGTGTTAAACAGCTTACTTGTAGGGCTTTCCCCAACGCGATTCCCGTTCTAGCTCCGTGCTAGAGCTTTTCTGGTTCGGAACCGGTTTTTATTTTCAGCCCCCTATTTGTTCACACCGCCCAGAGCCAGACTGGTGCTGCCGCTACTGTGTCATGACGTCACAGTTTACGTCGCTGATTTGCTCCCCAACGGCGTTACGACACTCACTACTACAACAATGGGGGACTGCGTCGGGGCGATGATCGGGTTGCTTTTTAATCATACGAAGCCAGATTCAATTAAATAACGACTTCTCCAATCTTATACTTTTCTCCAGAGTGCCGTGGTTACATTACATTTAGCTGACGCTTTTATCCAAAGCGACTTACAATAAGTGCGTTGGACCAGAGTGGTTCATTGTTTATTAATGTATTTACCGACCGCTGCAGTGCTGCTCTTCCACAGGAGTTTATTCTCCCGTTAGCTCCCGGTTAGCTCACACGGCAGCGTCCGCTGTAAAGTATTCACTGTCCGACTGTCACACAAGCAGCTGATAAATATCCCCAGTTCCCCTTAAGTGAATGTGTGTCAGTCTGAATCTGTTTGGCATCACAACGCTGTTATGAAAGTTTCTCTGGTATAAAATGGGTGATGTTAGCATAGCAACCGAAGCTAATCTGAATATCTTGACTACTTGCTATTGCTATCCTATTGTGGCATAAGCCGTTTTCTACAGGCACATTTTACCGGCGTATTTTTCATTATAATTCTACTTGTGATAGTCGGACACGACAACCTGTGCAGCCCATGTATTGATTCCATCCGATAGCTGCTATAATACAAAACAAAACGTCTCCACAATGATCAATGACAGCGGACGGATGGTCAAAGTAAGGTAGGCTACAAATAAACAGAATCACACGAAGCCTGGTGAGTGTTGCCTGACTTTAGTGTGTGGTTGCGTTCTAGTCACTTTGCTCAGCACTACTGCTTGTTACAACTTGTATTTGCCGTACTCGCCTTGAACTGTTAGCTCAGGTTAATCTCTCCCTCCGACGTAAGCGTGGCGTATGTGGTTTCTTGCTTCTTGACCGTACATTTTTTGGTGCTTGAAACGAACGGATTCCGGAGCTTAGAGGTAAAACAGTGTGTAGTGTCTCTACTTTAAAGAGTCCTCTCCTGCTGATGTTCAGGTGTATATCAGTATGTAGTGTCTCTACTTTAAAGAGTCCTCTCCTGCTGATGTTCAGGTGTATATCAGTATGTAGTGTCTCTACTTTAAAGAGTCCTCTCCTGCTGATGATCAGGTGTATATCAGTATGTAGTGTCTCTACTTTAAAGAGTCCTCTCCTGCTGATGTTCAGGTGTATATCAGTATGTAGTGTCTCTACTTTAAAGAGTCCTCTCCTGCTGATGTTCAGGTGTATATCAGTATGTAGTGTCTCTACTTTAAAGAGTCCTCTCCTCCTGATGTTCAGGTGTATATCAGTATGTAGTGTCTCTACTTTAAAGAGTCCTCTCCTCCTGATGATCAGGTGTATATCAGTATGTAGTGTCTCTACTTTAAAGAGTCCTCTCCTGCTGATGTTCAGGTGTATATCAGTATGTAGTGTCTCTACTTTAAAGAGTCCTCTCCTGCTGATGTTCAGGCGTATATCAGTATGTAGTGTCTCTACTTTAAAGAGTCCTCTCCTGCTGATGTTCAGGTGTATATCAGTATGTAGTGTCTCTACTTTAAAGAGTCCTCTCCTGCTGATGTTCAGCTGTATATCAGTATGTAGTGTCTCTACTTTAAAGAGTCCTCTCCTGCTGATGATCAGGTGTATATCAGTATGTAGTGTCTCTACTTTAAAGAGTCCTCTCCTGCTGATGTTCAGGTGTATATCAGTATGTGTCTCTACTTTAAAGAGTCCTCTCCTGCTGATGTTCAGGTGTATATCAGTATGTAGTGTCTCTACTTTAAAGAGTCCTCTCCTGCTGATGTTCAGGTGTGTATCAGTATGTAGTGTCTCTACTTTAAAGAGTCCTCTCCTGCTGATGTTCAAGTGTATATCAGTGTGTAGTGTCTCTACTTTAAAGAGTCCTCTCCTGCTGATGTTCAGGTGTATATCAGTATGTAGTGTCTCTACTTTAAAGAGTCCTCTCCTGCTGATGTTCAGGTGTATATCAGTATGTAGTGTCTCTACTTTAAAGAGTCCTCTCCTGCTGATGTTCAGGTGTATATCAGTATGTAGTGTCTCTACTTTAAAGAGTCCTCTCCTGCTGATGTTCAGGTGTATATCAGTGTGTAGTGTCTCTACTTTAAAGAGTCCTCTCCTGCTGATGTTCAGGTGTATATCAGTATGTAGTGTCTCTACTTTAAAAAGTCCTCTCCTGCTGATGTTCAGGTGTATATCAGTATGTAGTGTCTCTACTTTAAAGAGTCCTCTCCTGCTGATGTTCAGGTGTATATCAGTATGTAGTGTCTCTACTTTAAAGAGTCCTCTCCTGCTGATGTTCAGGTGTATATCAGTGTGTAGTGTCTCTACTTTAAAGAGTCCTCTCCTGCTGATGTTCAGGTGTATATCAGTATGTAGTGTCTCTACTTTAAAAAGTCCTCTCCTGCTGATGTTCAGGTGTATATCAGTATGTAGTGTCTCTACTTTAAAGAGTCCTCTCCTGCTGATGTTCAGGTGTATATCAGTATGTAGTGTCTCTACTTTAAAGAGTCCTCTCCTGCTGATGTTCAGGTGTATATCAGTATGTAGTGTCTCTACTTTAAAGAGTCCTCTCCTGCTGATGATCAGGTGTATATCAGTATGTAGTGTCTCTACTTTAAAGAGTCCTCTCCTGCTGATGTTCAGGTGTATATCAGTATGTGTCTCTACTTTAAAGAGTCCTCTCCTGCTGATGTTCAGGTGTATATCAGTATGTAGTGTCTCTACTTTAAAGAGTCCTCTCCTGCTGATGTTCAGGTGTGTATCAGTATGTAGTGTCTCTACTTTAAAGAGTCCTCTCCTGCTGATGTTCAAGTGTATATCAGTGTGTAGTGTCTCTACTTTAAAGAGTCCTCTCCTGCTGATGTTCAGGTGTATATCAGTATGTAGTGTCTCTACTTTAAAGAGTCCTCTCCTGCTGATGTTCAGGTGTATATCAGTATGTAGTGTCTCTACTTTAAAGAGTCCTCTCCTGCTGATGTTCAGGTGTATATCAGTATGTAGTGTCTCTACTTTAAAGAGTCCTCTCCTGCTGATGTTCAGGTGTATATCAGTGTGTAGTGTCTCTACTTTAAAGAGTCCTCTCCTGCTGATGTTCAGGTGTATATCAGTATGTAGTGTCTCTACTTTAAAAAGTCCTCTCCTGCTGATGTTCAGGTGTATATCAGTATGTAGTGTCTCTACTTTAAAGAGTCCTCTCCTGCTGATGTTCAGGTGTATATCAGTATGTAGTGTCTCTACTTTAAAGAGTCCTCTCCTGCTGATGTTCAGGTGTATATCAGTGTGTAGTGTCTCTACTTTAAAGAGTCCTCTCCTGCTGATGTTCAGGTGTATATCAGTATGTAGTGTCTCTACTTTAAAGAATCCTCTCCTGCTGATGTTCAGGTGTATCTCAGTATGTAGTGTCTCTACTTTAAAGAGTGCTGATGTTCAGGTGTATATCAGTATGTAGTGTCTCTACTTTAAAGAGTCCTCTCCTGCTGATGTTCAGGTGTATATCAGTATGTAGTGTCTCTACTTTAAAAAGTCCTCTCCTGCTGATGTTCAGGTGTATATCAGTGTGTAGTGTCTCTACTTTAAAGAGTCCTCTCCTGCTGATGTTCAGGTGTATATCAGTATGTAGTGTCTCTACTTTAAAGAGTCCTCTCCTGCTGATGTTCAGGTGTATATCAGTATGTAGTGTCTCTACTTTAAAGAGTCCTCTCCTGCTGATGTCCAGGTGTATATCAGTATGTAGTGTCTCTACTTTAAAGAGTCCTCTCCTGCTGATGTTCAGGTGTATATCAGTATGTAGTGTCTCTACTTTAAAGAGTCCTCTCCTGCTGATGTTCAGGTGTATATCAGTATGTAGTGTCTCTACTTTAAAGAGTCCTCTCCTGCTGATGTTCAGGTGTATATCAGTGTGTAGTGTCTCTACTTTAAAGAGTCCTCTCCTGCTGATGTTCAGGTGTATATCAGTGTGTAGTGTCTCTACTTTAAAAAGTCCTCTCCTGCTGATGTTCAGGTGTATATCAGTATGTAGTGTCTCTACTTTAAAAAGTCCTCTCCTGCTGATGTTCAGGTGTATATCAGTGTGTAGTGTCTCTACTTTAAAGAGTCCTCTCCTGCTGATGTTCAGGTGTATATCAGTATGTAGTGTCTCTACTTTAAAGAGTCCTCTCCTGCTGATGTTCAGGTGTATATCAGTATGTAGTGTCTCTACTTTAAAGAGTCCTCTCCTGCTGATGTCCAGGTGTATATCAGTGTGTAGTGTCTCTACTTTAAAAAGTCCTCTCCTGCTGATGTTGTTGCTGTACGAGTATTACTTTCCTCTCGTGATATCTGCATCTGTATTTTTATTTAAATGTTCCCTCCTGATTATGAACCAGCTTCCTCCTCACATGGAAATACAGACGAGTTTCATTCATGATCTCTAAAGAGGAAGCTGTTCCTATCTGAGGGACATCCGAGCGTCACATTGTGTGTTCCTATTTTTAACATTTTCCTGACAAACTCCCAAACCCTAATTTAAAACATTTGCTTTAATATTTGTGAATCCATTTTCCTTGTTTACTTGAGTAGAGGAACTTCTTCACAAAGCTGTTACAGACGTGGAGGAAGTCGGGGGTCTTAAATCTGTCAACACTGTCACAGAGGTCAGAGGTGACAGGAAGTGTGTGTGTGTGTGTGTGTGTGTGTGTGTGTGTGTGTGTGTGTGTGTGTGTGTGTGTGTGTGTGTGTGTGTGTGTGTGTGTGTGTTCTAGCATTACTATACTTGTGGGGACCTAAATCTGTCTACACAGTCACGTGTGGGGACTCGCCTCCCTTATGGGGACAAAATGGAGGTCCCCATAAGGGGAATCATTCATTTGGGGGTGAAGACTTGGTTAGGGTTAGGCATGTGTTGGTTATGGTTAGGATAAGTCTCCAGAAAATGCATGTAAGTCAATGTAATGTCCCCTGAAGTGATGTATACATGGTGTGTGTGTGTGTGTGTGTGTGTGTGTGTGTGTGTGTGTGTGTGTGTGTGTGTGTGTGTGTGTGTGTGTGTGTGTGTGTGTGTGTGTGTGTGTGTGTGTGTGTGTGTGTGTGTGTGTGTGTGTGTGTGTGTGTGTGTGTGTGTGTGTGTGTCTGTCTGTCTGTTTCCCTCTCTGTGCCTCATCCTCTTTCTCTCGCTCTCATAGGCCACCTTTTGTCTCCATGCAAAAACTCAAATTCCTCCAAGCCTCTGCCCACACCCACACACACACACACACACACACACACACACACACACACACACACACACACACACACACAGGCATTCCTAAGCCAGGCAACAATGAGGTCTTTGTGTTGCACGTCGCCCGTGTTTTCATTTCATTTTTTATTGCTTTTGAACTCCTCGCATGGAGAATTTAATCATCTCTCTGTCGGTTCTGAAGAGAATTTTCTTTGTTTGACGGCTGGTAGTCAGGGAGGCCGGTAGCTGCGGTGTGCGTTCCCATAAGGCACACACACACACACACACATACACACACACATGATTCGAGGACAAAAGGGACTGCAGGTTTTCAAAGGCACCTAACTTTACTTTTGTTTTCTCTCCTATCATCAACTTGTCGAAGAGAGGAGCGTTTGAAGTTCAATTAAAGTGGAATAAAGAAAGTAAAATAACACATTCATTAGAATTAAAGAAGGAGTTTCACGTTAATGGAAAAAGGCTTACCTGCTTTATGGTTATATTACAAGTAAGTCATTGGCGGCTATTAGCTTAGCTTAGCATAAAGGCTGCTCCACAACAAACTACTCTAAAGTTCAATAACTGAATTATAATAAACGCTGTATTTAATATTAACGTACAACTGTGTTTAACCCAATGTCTCCATGCTTTAATGTTCAAAAAGCTCTTCATTGTTCTATACTGCCTGTGCTGCAGCACCTCTTTTAACCCTGTCTGAAACCAGAGCTGTTCTGATTGGTTAGCTGGCCGGCTCTGTTGTGATTGGTCAACCGCTTAGAGATGTCCCGCCCCTTAGCCTATCACATACAATGTGTTGGAGCGATAGCCAATAGGAGCGCGAGTGTGACATGGTCACTAGGAAGTAAACAAATGAAGACGTTTCAGGAAATACAATCATATCTTTAATAACTTTATTTTATTTCATTTTGGTGACGATTTATTATTTATGCTTGATACATTTTCAAACCAGCACAAACGTAGTTACAGGAAGACAAAGGTTAATATTAACCTATCTGTTGGTTGTTGTTCAATCTGGGTTTGTTGTTGTTGTTGTTGTTGTGTCAAATTATTTCCTTGCTTTTGTGTCTTCCTCCCTTTTCCCATAACTCCTCTCCTCTCAGTAAAGTGAGTCACTGACGAATGGGAGGAGTCACACCTGAACTCCAGACCTGAGGCCTGTACTACGAAGCTGGTTCAACCTAACCTGGATATGTTTGAGTTAGCCGGTTGGCCTAATCCAAAACATACGCTCTCGCTAAGCGGTCCTACGACGCTGGTTATCAAGTGGATCACTCAGGCCAGCCGTGTCCTATCTAGCTAGGTGCGCGTTCACATGAAAGGGGTGGTATCTGGAGCATTAGACCAATCACAAACATGGAGAAGCACACTGACAGCGCAGCGTCATACTTCCTGAATGAAAAGTCAACTATAATATTAGACATATGAAGAAGTTAAACTTTAAACATCCATGACTTAAACACTTGATCCAGGATCAAAGCCACAGAGCTGCACCTGCAAGGTGAACACAGCTGGGAACAGAACAAGTGTTTGAATGCGTACATTAACAGGTTTATGATATCACTGCCCGTCTAAGACACCATCTGACTTTCATTACATTTAACTCGAGTGTTTCCTCAACTTAATGTGTTGCTTAAAATAACACTTCTGCATCCAGTCTGTGACGCTGTGAGTGTTGCACGGCCAGATACGGCTCAGCTGACTCAGATCAGGAGATGATACATTATGAAGTGATATGGACTGTACTTAATGTTACTCTGATCCGGTTACTTGTGTTGTGGCAGATATTTCAGTAAGCTTTCTTAACGCTAATGTTATAATAGTCAGATTGCTCTGAAGATGGAGCTGATATTCTATTAATGTTCACGTTCACAGTCGCTGATTTGAACTCCTTTATCCTGTAAAAGGACTTGATCGCTTTAAACTCTGCACACTGTTGTTATCAGCTGTTCCACCATGGTTTCTACCTCAACCTGTAATAGATGTATCCTTATTGAAACGGTTACATTCAATGAAAAATAAAATTAATGCAGGCTTACGTGAACACTGTTCTACATGAACAATATGGGCAGTTTATACATTAAATCAGGGGACCTCAAAGTGCGGCCCGCGGGCCAATGGCGGCCCTCGGAAATGTTTCTGGCGGCCCGCGATAGTTAATGTGACACGCTGAAATGCATGCGTTATATTTGAATCCTCCATGGTTGTATCTAGTAAGAATTAGAATGAGTAGCTTTCCAGCGGTATCTCCTGTGAGACTGTAACCAGGGCACAGCAGCCAATATGGCCGCTCAAAGCAGCTTGACTTTACACTGTGTGGGATTGGTGGATTTGTGTGTCCGTCAAGGAAATCTCGGCCGGCAGCCATCATGGTCTGAAATGACCAATGGACATCGAGAAATCACTAAGGGTCTACCCACAAAGTAAACAAAACATAAACCACGTGTCTCCTATCAGTTTACGAGAGAGAGACAGATAAAATGGCTAAAAAAAACTTTACAGTTGCCGACTTCGCTAGAGATTGTTTTCGCTAGCAGCAGTGAAGATAGAGCCTCAGAACCTGAAGTCTTCGACTCTTCTGAAGAAGAAGAATACAAAGACAACAACAAGGATCCATTTGGACATGGGTAAGTGTAAATATTACAATAATAGTGTACTGGCAATGTGTGGGGAATACCGCGAAAATGAACAATAGGTTTATTGATATATATTTTTTATCGATAGTCATGAACTTTTTATTGGAACAAAATAGACTCTCCATTAGCAAACGTTTACTCTGTGTTAACGTTATTTTGGTGTGTAAAAGTGAGATTACATGTGTAGATGATTAAATTAATCATTTATTCGTCCCACAACGGAGACATTTACAGTGACATGTTTTTGCCATCGATTATTTTATCATACTGTTCTGTACAGATGAGACTTTGTCATAGATTTATTTATATGTGTGCCTGATATTATTTTACCGTCCTGTACAGATGAGACTTTGTAATCAGATGTAGCCTATGTATATGTGTGTCTGTGATTTTATACTGAATGTAAAGTAACTGGAAATACCTGTGTGTATGTGTGTGTGTGTGTGTGTGTGTGTGTGTGTGTGTGTGTGTGAGAGAGATCGAGAGAGACTCCTTCTGCAACCTCCCAAACTTTATTTTGATGTGTGCATTGTTATTTGTGCTTGAGCAACATTTTACTTAAACTTTATTTCAATGAAATTAGTTGTAATTATTGTCCTACACAGGCGGTGTTTATCCAGCAGCCACAACATCCATCTGTGCCGGCCCCCAGGTCAAGATCTACTGTGGCTCAAGGGCCTTCACCAGAGCCATCACCACCAAGGACCAGCAGACCAGCATCACTACAGCTGCCTCCACCTCCATCTGCGCCTGCCACCAGGTCAAGATACACCTCAGCACAAAGGCTCCACCACAGCCATCACCTTCAACCCAGCCAGCAAGGAGGTGTCGTGGAGGTCTCGTATAGCACTTGTACACCCCACCTACACAGCAGCCCATGCACCATCACCCTCATCTTCACAGCAGCCAGACCCACTGTCTTGGAAGACAGACAAAGACCTTGACACTGTCTTGACATTTATAATGAATAGTTAGTTGAAAGTTCTGATGTTCAATATTGTAAATAGTGAGATTTTCCAGTTTCTTATATTTATATAAATAGTTGGTTGAAAAAAACATATTTATAATAAATTATTGGTTGAAAAAAAAAAGTTGAATGCTCAATTTGTATTTGTACACATCACATGAACCTTGGTATGTAATATGAAGTCATTATTCAGTCCTGATGTATCTCAGTCCCTGCTGTGGTGAAAGTAGAGTGATAAACACCTATTTTACTCAAAATTTGAATTTAATGTTTTTCATTTTAGACATGAATAACACATTTATATACAGTGTAATTCAAATATTTCACTGCTTTTGTGATCCTAGGACTTTGGTAACCAAATCTAAAACACCAAAACAATTCGATCACATGAGTAAATTTGTGTTTTCACAAGAGTTTTGAAGATTTTCCAAAAATCGGATTTCACATTTTAAGCTTTTGAGCTACTTATCTCATCAAACAGTGCTCTAAGGTGAGTAATTTGCATATATAGCAAGACCAGAGATTGTCCTGAACATTTTGATATTTAACACATGGGGTGCCATGTTAGAAGAAATACATTTAAAAGGTGATTTAAGAAAACATCTAAAAATCGAGAAAATACCCTTAGACTCCAGAGGGTTAAGAATGGTAAAACTGCGCCCCCTGGGTTGTCATTCCTAAATTATGAATGACAGCTTGTGGAAAGTTTGCTAGACTACTGGTTGCATGGCAACTAGGCATCTCGCTAGTTGCGGTAATTGGTTAGTACAATAAAGAAAGGATTTGTTTTGGAATTATTTTGTGTTCCGTTTTTTCTTGGGCGGCCCTCAATCCAATATTGGGTACCTAAATTGGCCCTCACTCATCAAAACTTTGAGAACCCCTGCATTAAATAAATCAACAGTATAGTGGCGAAATGCTCCAAGTGGAAGCAATTCGCCACTAAAGCAAAGAAGAAGAAGAACTCCGCACAGTTGATCTCTTATCATGGAACCTATCCAGCTCCGGCGCAGGCTAGCCGTTCAGAATAAGTTATCTAGCCCGCTAAAAAGTTAACCAGCTTCGTAGGACCGGAAATCCCTGAAGTTCTCTTGCTAAACGTAAATCCTGCTTCGTAGTATACCCCCCAGGTTAGCCCCACAAACACACACACACGCACGCACACACACACACACACTTATTATTATTATTATTATATGAATGACAATGTAAAAAGATATAATGACAAATAAACAAATCATTTATAATAATAATTTCATGTTTTAGGATTTTAAGATTCACTTTTTGGGTGAAATTCAAAAGTTTGCCCACAGTATGGAGTACAATAAATACATGAATACATAAATAATAAATAAATAAATCAACTAAAAATCTATTAAACATTTTACCGGCTGAAATATTAGTAATAAATACATTGATCCATCAATAATTAAAATCATTCAATATATTATTGCACCACTGGAAAATAACACCCAATTCCAAAATTTAAAATAAATACATAAATAAATATAGAAATAAATTAAATACATAAATAAAATCTAACTATGTACATTAATTAATTAAAGTAAAATAAATACATTAAAATAAATGGTTTATCAGCTGCAATTTTTGTAATATATAAAAGTAA
The DNA here is from genome assembly GCF_902827175.1 of Gymnodraco acuticeps. NCBI lineage: Eukaryota > Metazoa > Chordata > Actinopteri > Perciformes > Bathydraconidae > Gymnodraco > Gymnodraco acuticeps. The sequence goes on from NW_022990554.1 coordinate 20,232, forward strand.
CATGCAATATATTGTTGCACCGCTGGAGAATAACCCCCATTTACAATTTTCTGACTCAAATTAACTTTTTTAGTTTTTGTCCAGGACCAAAGATCTTCAGCTAATCAGCTCTTTATTTTTAATATGTGTTCATTTTGGTTGTTTTTTCTTCCTGCTCTTTAGTTTCACGTCAGGTTTTTATAAAATGTTTCCCACGTCGACGTTGTTCCCACCGCAGCGGGGAGTCGATCACTTCCTGTTATTAAGTCTGAACGAGGGTCAGAGCTCAGAGGTCAAAGGTGAAGCAGCAGTGACTGACAGGGAGGAGGGGACGGACGTGTGTGTGGCCTAGCATAGTATACTTGTGGGGACCTAAATCTGTCTACACAGTCACGTGTGGGGACTCGCCTCCCTTATGGGGACAAAATGGAGGTCCCTCATGAGGGGGATCATTAATTTTAGAGTGAAGACTTGGTTAGGTTAAGGGTTAGGGATTAGGGTTAGGCATGTGTTGGTTATGGTTAAGGTTAGGATAAGTCTCCAGGAAATGCATGTAAGTCAATGTAATGTCCCCTGAAGTGATGTATACATGGTGTGTGTGTGTGTGTGTGTGTGTGTGTGTGTGTGTGTGTGTGTGTGTGTGTGTGTGTGTGTGTGTGTGTGTGTGTGTGTGTGTGTGTGTGTGTGTGTGTGTGTGTGTGTGTGTGTGTGTGTGTGTGTATACATGGTGTGTGTTGCAGATGGCCTGACAGTCCTGAAGGCCATCAGGACATTTTGGTACCCTGCTAAATCAGGACTCTGATGCAGACCCCACCGTCCTTGACGACCTGCCTACACTTCCTCCTATGCACAATCTAGACCAGCCCCCAACCTTCCTGGAGGTCCCATCAGCTATTCGTTCCCTTAAAAACAACAAATCCCCTGGTAATGACAACATCGCTGCTGAGCTATTGAAACAAGGAGGCTACCTCTGTACAAGAGCATTACACAAGTACATCACCGAGGTCTGGGCTGATGAGAACGTCCCACAACAATGGAAAGACGCCAATGTTGTCGCCATTTACAAGAACAAGGGTGACAAGGCTGTCTGTGGCAACAGCAGGGGTATTTCGCTCCTTGCTGTCGCTGGTAAGGTCCTGGCAAAGGTTATGCTCCAGAGGCTGATTAGAAACACCACCGAGTCAATACTGCCTGAATCACAATGTGGATTTAGGAAGAGCAGGAGCACGGTGGACATGATTTGCACAGCTCGACAGCTGCAGGAAAAGAGCAGAGAACAACATAAGGACATGTTCATGGCCTTTGTCGATCTCTCCAAAGCCTTCGACACTGTCCAGAGAGAACTTTTATGGGAAGTCCGTATCAGGTTTGGCTGCCCCAAAAAGTTTGTCAACATCCTCCGCCAATTTCATGATGGAATGACTGCTCGGGGGACTATAGGAGGACAAGAGTCTTCCCCCTTCCCTGTACATGCAGGGGTAAGGCAGGGGTGTGTATTAGCACCAGTACTTTTTAACATCTTCCTGCTATGTGTCACCCAGCTCCTCCACAAGGAGATTGAGGACAGTAGCGGTGTGGCAGTGGACTTTCGTCTAGATGGCAACCTCTTCAACATAAGGAGGCTCCAGGCAACCACCAAACTGCAAAGGGAGAGTCATTGAGCTGCAGTATGCAGACGACTGTGCTCTTGTATCTTAGTCCACAAGACCTCCAGTCTGTTCTTACTGCTGCGGTGAGAGCGTACAGCAGGATGGGACTGACCGTCAACACCATCAAGACGGAAGTAGTTTGCCAGTGGAGTGCCGACATGCCATCTACACCACCTATACCTTCACTGCTGCTGGTGAACAACTGTCTGTTGTACCATCCTTCAGAAACCTGGGGAGCATTCTCTCTGAAGACAACACCATCGACAATGAGCTCCAAAACAGGATAAAGCAGGCATCAGCTGCTTTTGGGAGACTCCGGCGAAGGGTCTTTCAAAACAAGAACTTCCGTCTCCGCACGAAGGTCTGTGTCTACCAAGCCATCTGCATCACTACGCTCCTTTACAGCTGCGAAGCCTGGGTAACTTACAGCCGCCACATCAGGGCCCTAGAGCAGTTCCACATACACTGCCTTCAGCGCATCCTGGGAATCACCTGGCGTGATCGTGTGCCCCACTCTGAAGTACTCTCGAAGACCAACTGCAGGAGTATTGAGGCCACAATTACTCAGCACCAGCTACGATGGCTGGGCCATGTAGTAAGGATGCCCTCAAACCGCTTGCCTCGCAGAGTGCTATATGGCCAGCTACACCATGGTCGACGCTCTGCTGGAGGGCAGAAGAAGCGCTATAAAGACCAGCTGAAGACTGCGTTAAAGAAATGTAAAATCAGACCTGAGGCCCTGATATACACCTGAACATCAGCAGGAGAGGACTCTTTAAAGTAGAGACACTACACCTGAACATCAGCAGGAGAGGACTCTTTAAAGTAGAGACACTACACCTGAACATCAGCAGGAGAGGACTCTTTAAAGTAGAGGCACTACATACTGATATACACCTGAACATCAGCAGGAGAGGACTCTTTAAAGTAGAGACACTACATACTGATATACACCTGAACATCAGCAGGAGAGGACTCTTTAAAGTAGAGACACTACATACTGATATACACCTGAACATCAGCAGGAGAGGACTCTTTAAAGTAGAGACACTACATACTGATATACACCTGAACATCAGCAGGAGAGGACTCTTTAAAGAAGAGACACTACATACTGATATACACCTGAACATCAGCAGGAGAGGACTCTTTAAAGTAGAGACACTACATACTGATATACACCTGAACATCAGCAGGAGAGGACTCTTTAAAGTAGAGACTCTACATACTGATATACACCTGAACATCAGCAGGAGAGGACTCTTTAAAGTAGAGACACTACATACTGATATACACCTGAACATCAGCAGGAGAGGACTCTTTAAAGTAGAGACACTACATACTGATATACACCTGCACATCAGCAGGAGAGGACTCTTTAAAGTAGAGACACTACATACTGATATACACCTGAACATCAGCAGGAGAGGACTCTTTAAAGTAGAGACACTACATACTGATATACACCTGAAACTCAGCAGGAGAGGACTCTTTAAAGTAGAGACACTACATACTGATATACACCTGAACATCAGCAGGAGAGGACTCTTTAAAATAGAGACACTACATACTGATATACACCTGAACATCAGCAGGAGAGGACTCTTTAAAGTAGAGACACTACATACTGATATACACCTGAACATCAGCAGGAGAGGACTCTTTAAAGTAGAGACACTACACACTGATATACACCTGAACATCAGCAGGAGAGGACTCTTTAAAGTAGAGGCACTACATACTGATATACACCTGAACATCAGCAGGAGAGGACTCTTTAAAGTAGAGACACTACATACTGATATACACCTGAACATCAGCAGGAGAGGACTCTTTAAAGTAGAGACACTACATACTGATATACACCTGAACATCAGCAGGAAAGGACTCTTTAAAGTAGAGACACTACACACTGATATACACCTGAACATCAGCAGGAGAGGACTCTTTAAAGTAGAGACACTACACACTGATATACACCTGAACATCAGCAGGAGAGGACTCTTTAAAGTAGAGACACTACATACTGATATACACCTGAACATCAGCAGGAGAGGACTCTTTAAAGTAGAGACACTACATACTGATATACACCTGAACATCAGCAGGAGAGGACTATTTAAAGTAGAGACACTACATACTGATATACACCTGAATATCAGCAGGAGAGGACTCTTTAAAGTAGAGACACTACATACTGATATACACCTGAACATCAGCAGGAGAGGACTCTTTAAAGTAGAGACACTACATACTGATATACACCTGGACATCAGCAGGAGAGGACTCTTTAAAGTAGAGACACTACATACTGATATACACCTGAACATCAGCAGGAGAGGACTCTTTAAAGTAGAGACACTACATACTGATATACACATGAACATCAGCAGGAGAGGACTCTTTAAAGTAGATACACTACATACTGATATACACCTGAACATCAGCAGGAGAGGACTCTTTAAAGTAGAGACACTACATACTGATATACACCTGCACATCAACAGGAGAGGACTCTTTAAAGTAGAGACACTACATACTGATATACACCTGAACATCAGCAGGAAAGGACTCTTTAAAGTAGAGACACTACATACTGATATACACCTGAACATCAGCAGGAGAGGACTCTTTAAAGTAGAGACACTACATACTGATATACACCTGCACATCAACAGGAGAGGACTCTTTAAAGTAGAGACACTACATACTGATATACACCTGAACATCAGCAGGAAGGACTCTTTAAAGTAGAGACACTACATACTGATATACACCTGAACATCAGCAGGAGAGGACTCTTTAAAGTAGAGACACTACATACTGATATACACCTGAACATCAGCAGGAGAGGACTCTTTAAAGTAGAGACACTACATACTGATATACACCTGAACATCAGCAGGAGAGGACTCTTTAAAGTAGAGACAGTACATACTGATATACACCTGAACATCAGCAGGAGAGGACTCTTTAAAGTAGAGACACTACACACTGATATACACCTGAACATCAGCAGGAGAGGACTCTTTAAAGTAGAGACACTACATACTGATATACACCTGAACATCAGCAGGAGAGGACTCTTTAAAGTAGAGACACTACATACTGATATACACCTGAACATCAGCAGGAGAGGACTCTTTAAAGTAGAGACACTACATACTGATATACACCTGAACATCAGCAGGAGAGGACTCTTTAAAGTAGAGACACTACATACTGATATACACCTGAACATCAGCAGGAGAGGACTCTTTAAAGTAGAGACACTACACACTGATATACACCTGAACATCAGCAGGAGAGGACTCTTTAAAGTAGAGACTCTACATACTGATATACACCTGAACATCAGCAGGAGAGGACTCTTTAAAGTAGAGACACTACATACTGATATACACCTGCACATCAGCAGGAGAGGACTCTTTAAAATAGAGACACTACATACTGATATACACCTGAACATCAGCAGGAGAGGACTATTTAAAGTAGAGACACTACATACTGATATACACCTGAATATCAGCAGGAGAGGACTCTTTAAAGTAGAGACACTACATACTGATATACACCTGAACATCAGCAGGAGAGGACTCTTTAAAGTAGAGACACTACATACTGATATACACCTGGACATCAGCAGGAGAGGACTCTTTAAAGTAGAGACACTACATACTGATATACACCTGAACATCAGCAGGAGAGGACTCTTTAAAGTAGAGACACTACATACTGATATACACATGAACATCAGCAGGAGAGGACTCTTTAAAGTAGATACACTACATACTGATATACACCTGAACATCAGCAGGAGAGGACTATTTAAAGTAGAGACACTACATACTGATATACACCTGCACATCAACAGGAGAGGACTCTTTAAAGTAGAGACACTACATACTGATATACACCTGAACATCAGCAGGAAAGGACTCTTTAAAGTAGAGACACTACATACTGATATACACCTGAACATCAGCAGGAGAGGACTCTTTAAAGTAGAGACACTACATACTGATATACACCTGAACATCAGCAGGAGAGGACTCTTTAAAGTAGAGACACTACATACTGATATACACCTGAACATCAGCAGGAGAGGACTCTTTAAAGTAGAGACACTACATACTGATATACACCTGAACATCAGCAGGAGAGGACTCTTTAAAGTAGAGACTCTACATACTGATATACACCTGAACATCAGCAGGAGAGGACTCTTTAAAGTAGAGACACTACATACTGATATACACCTGAACATCAGCAGGAGAGGACTCTTTAAAGTAGAGACACTACATACTGATATACACCTGGACATCAGCAGGAGAGGACTCTTTAAAGTAGAGACACTACATACTGATATACACCTGAACATCAGCAGGAGAGGACTCTTTAAAGTAGAGACACTACATACTGATATACACATGAACATCAGCAGGAGAGGACTCTTTAAAGTAGATACACTACATACTGATATACACCTGAACATCAGCAGGAGAGGACTCTTTAAAGTAGAGACACTACATACTGATATACACCTGCACATCAACAGGAGAGGACTCTTTAAAGTAGAGACACTACATACTGATATACACCTGAACATCAGCAGGAAAGGACTCTTTAAAGTAGAGACACTACATACTGATATACACCTGAACATCAGCAGGAGAGGACTCTTTAAAGTAGAGACACTACATACTGATATACACCTGAACATCAGCAGGAGAGGACTCTTTAAAGTAGAGACACTACATACTGATATACACCTGAACATCAGCAGGAGAGGACTCTTTAAAGTAGAGACACTACATACTGATATACACCTGAACATCAGCAGGAGAGGACTCTTTAAAGTAGAGACTCTACATACTGATATACACCTGAACATCAGCAGGAGAGGACTCTTTAAAGTAGAGACACTACATACTGATATACACCTGCACATCAGCAGGAGAGGACTCTTTAAAGTAGAGACACTACATACTGATATACACCTGAACATCAGCAGGAGACTCTTGTTGTTTATCAGCTGCTCCTTGTTTCTCTCCGTGTTGGTAACAGTATCTCCTCTCCGTCTTTTCATCTGTGACATTAGAGGAACCTGATCTGACGTCCTGCATTCCTGCAAACACAAAAAGAAAGGAGGCGCAGCAGCAAGAAGCTCGAAGAGGCTCAAAATCTCATATTTCATAATAATTAACATAACTTCATTTTATCCAGAAGCTGTTAAACATCTCCACCTTTAACAAAATACAGGTACATCATCTGCTAGCAAAACAACCTTCTCTCTCTGTGTGTGTGTGTGTGTGTGTGTGTGTGTGTGTGTGTGTGTGTGTGTTCAACAAAAAGTATTTTTTCTTTGAGCTCCTTTTTTTTCTGTCACACCCTGCTTGTTCAGTGTATTGTAAACACTGTGATTGTGAAGTGTGTATTCAGTAAACCCGGCCAGGGATTAATGAACATTTCACATCGGGGGAAAAAGGCGTTTCTTTGATTTGCTAAACTTCAACATGTTGACTTCAGACGACTGCACCCCCTCTCAGCCAGAGCCACATAATGGTTTCAGTCTCAGAGATGATGAGCTGGAATATCCCCGTTGAGGTAATGGGTTTGTTGATTGAATGGAGTTTCTATTTCATAAAACGTGGGAGAGCAGGTGAATAATTATAGATAGATAGATATTGGTGTAAACTCAACAGAGCATTCATTTAAAGACATATTTCAGACATTTTGAAGCCTTAAATGTGACTAATTTAAGGCTTGTTCTCTTTGTGTGTTTGCTTCACCTTAAGTTGTGGATGAACCAACAGACACGCCTTTTAGACCTCTTAGCACACACACACACACACACACACACACACACACACACACACACACACACACACACACACACACACACACACACACACACACACACACACACACACACACACACACACACACACACAATGTGATATCTGTAGACACAAGGAAACACTGCCACCTGCTGGTGTTTTTTTTGGAGCAGTCGATATAATAATAATAATAATAAATTACACTTATAGCACTTTTCTAAAAACTAGAATATATATAGTTGAGTGTCGAGTAGTTTTTCAAACCAAACACAAATCTTGTCTTGTAATCACATCAGTTATGTTTTGTAACAAAGGTTTTTAAATATTCATGTAGTGCACAAATTACTTAACTGATC
>NW_022990555.1:0-27865 GCF_902827175.1 Gymnodraco acuticeps
AAGCTACTTATAGGGGGTAATTCCCTGACGCTGACGTCAAGATCACCAGCCAATCAGGATTGGCGTAATGAGATTGATGCTTCTGTTTGCTCCGCGATGAGGCGCATCCCATAGTGAGACATCGAACGGAGTGTTATGAATGAGAACTGTTTCAATGTGTTCCAGTCAGGCTTTCGTCCAAACCACAGCACTGAGACTGCTCTTGTAAAGGTCTTTAATGACATCCACTTAAACACAGACAGTGGCAGAACTTCAGTGTTAGTATTATTAGATCTCAGTGCTGCGTTTGCCACAGCATATTACTAGACCGACTGGAAAACTGGGTGGGACTTTCGGAAACAGTTCTAAATTGGTTTGAATCCTACTTAAAGGACAGAAACAACTTTGTTTCTATAGGTAAATACATATCTGAGTTGACAAATATGACATGTGGGGTTCCTCAAGGCTCCATCTTGTGGCCTCTTCTCTTTAACATCTACATGCTACCACTGGCTCAGATAATGAAAAACAACAAAATAAGTTACCATAGCTATGCAGATGACACACAAATGTACGTAACAATTTCACCAGGAGACTATGCTCCAATTCAAACACTGAGTAAGTGCATTGAACAAATCAATGACTGGATGTGTCAGAACTTTCTCCAATTAAACAAAGATAAAACTGAGGTAATGGTTTTTGGAGCCAAGTCAGAACGTATAAAAGTTAGCGCTGAGCTTCAGTCTGCAATGTTCAAAACAACGGATAAAGCCAGAAATCTAGGTGTAGTCATGGACTCTGACCTGAGTTTCAACAGTCACATTAAAACAGTTACTAAATCAGCCTACTATCACCTAAAGAATATATCTAGGATTAAAAGACTAATGTCACAGCAGGATTTGGAAAAACTTGTCCATGCTTTTATCTTCAGTAGACTCGACTATTTCAATGGTTTCTTCACAGGTCTCACTAAAAAATCTATTAGAAAGCTGCAGCTGATTCAGAACGTCGCTGCTCGAGTACTCACTAACACTAAGAAAGTGGATCACATCACTCCTGTTCTGAAGTCTTTACACTGGCTTCCTGTGTGTCAAAGAATAGATTTCAAAATACTGCTGCTGGTTTATAAAGCACTGAATGGTTTAGGCCCAAAATACATGTCTGACCTCCTGCTAAATTATGAACCATCCAGATCTCTCAGGTCTTCAGGGACTGGTCAGCTTTCTGTCCCCAGAGTCAGAACTAAACATGGTAAAGCAGCATTCAGTTATTATGCTCCAAATATCTGGAACAAACTCCCAGAAACCTGCAGGTCCGCTGCAACTCTTACTACTTTTAAATCCAGGCTGAAGACTTTTCTTTTTGTCGCTGCTTTTAATTGAACTATTCATATCTTAGACTGCACTGTAACTTTTATCCATGTACTTTTTCTTTTAATGTTTAATTGAACTATTCATATCTTAGACTGCACTGTAACTTGTATCCATGTATTTTTTCTTTTAATGTTTATTTATTAGCTTTTCTTTTTAATGACTGATTTTAGATGCCATTTTCTTAATGTCATTTTTTGTAAAGCACTTTGAATTGCCTTGTGTTGAAAAGTGCAATATAAAAACTTGCCTTGCCTTACCTTACAATGGGCTTTAATGGAGGCTTGTTGAAAGTGTTTGTCTCTTCATGCCCTCAAGAGGCATTTTGTTTAATTATTGTTGCTTAATTATTTGTCATTTTTCAAGCTATGAGATGTTTTCCTACGTTTGTCATGATAAATTATGTCTCAGGAATGTAGGGTTTGGGAATTATGGCAAATTTCAAGATGTTCTACCCTCTAGCTGTGACATCACGCACTCTAGTTAATGTTAAAATAAAATAAAAAACAAGGTCTGAACAATCTTTAATATTTCTAGAAGTAAGAATCAGATTTAAAAGTTGTTTTACACGAATAATGTCAGAAAGATGTGTAACATTTTAATGTTAGAATGAGGTTTCTGAGTGAAAGTATGAATGAACAGTTAGCAGTTGAAGTCGCATGAAGATTTGTTGAAGTCTGAAGATTTCCTTCATTGACTTCAATGTTAAAAATGTAAAGTAATAGCCATCGATTCTCGACTGAGCTGAACGTTTTGATGTTCGAACGGAGTTTCTGCGATGTTCAATGCGGGAGGAGAAGAGCGCCAAAATAAGTCGGCGGAATAAAAAAAATGTTGTCCGTAGAAGAACAGTTAGTTGGAATGCTGTTAACATCATTCCCAATAAAATAGCATTGATGGTCCCCAATGAACAGATTATGGCATTTGTTATGTTTTGAAACCAAGCAAGTGAGAACATTTCAAGTGAGTTAAAAGTGCAATCCTGAAATATTTCATAGTCCAAAGTGGACTATGGCAAAGAAAAGCACAAAAGCTTCAAAACTTTACTGATAAACAAATTAGAACATATTGTAAATCAAGGCAAATATGATTTAAACCAGCTCATGGTTTGAAATGGCAAACATTGAAAAGCAAAAAGTATTATTAAAACCATGTACTACATCATCACCTTGGTCCCATCATATACTCTGGGAAGAGAATATTTACTGTGCTTGAAAACTAGTATCACATCATCATGTGAGGTTGACTTTGTGACCTGGAGAACATTTCAGCTGCAACATTAGCTTGTTGATAAGCTTGGGATATGAGATATTTTTGTAGCCATTCGTGGCGAAGGCATCTGTGCTATTGTATGCATTATTTTTGACCCAACATTTCTACAGGCATGGCAGAATATGGCACTATTTTCACATGAATATTCTAGCCATTGTCTATTTGTATACCACGAGCTGCAAAATGACCGCCTTACCCCACTGTACTGGCGGGTACTTGTTTGGACCTGGGCAGGCTCTGTTTTGCCATGGTATCCTGGCACCTGCGGGCCGCAGAGGGGCGGCGTAGTTTCGGGTGACGAAGACTGCTGCTCCGGGGCCGAGGGCGGCGAGTCAGGCGGGAGTAGCTGCTGCCCCGGTGAGATGATAGTGAACTGTTCATGAACTTGTCATGAAAAGTTCATGGAATATTAGTGAACCATATTCATGAACAGCTCATAAACAGCTCATAACAAAGTTGATGAACTGTTCATGAAAGTTCCATGAACATTAAATGGCACTAGGGCAGTTCATGAACTACTCATGAAACTCCTGTTCTGGAATGGTTCATGAACAATTCATGGAATATGGTTTTAGGCAGGTTCATGAACAATTCATGAAATGGAGTTTTCAGTGAGTGTAGGGATATTCAGTATTCAACCAAGAACATTTCAAGAATTGTTCATGAATTAACCATGGTTCATGAACATATCAAGAACTGTTCATAACAACTTCATGAACAGTTCATACCCAGTCACTGAATATAATTCAATGGCTGGCTATGAACTGTTCATGAACTGTTCATGTACATGAACCATTGACTGGGTCAATTGGCAACCATAGAAAACAACAATTATGTCAATCACAATGGAACTTTATTCAAATTAACAAACATACATGTATACAGGTGGAGCACTACAATTAATCCTATCACTATTTGAAGCACAGTTCTTGACACTCAGCTGCACACATTTTTTTGTTACGGGTCCCAAAAGCGTGGGTACCACAGCAACAATAAATGATTTCTGTAGAAAACAGAAAAGTGCAGCAGCAATAATTATACACAGGATCTGGTTGATCGTCTGGATTGCTTCTTATTCAAAATCCAAAGTACACAGTTACATTCAAATAGCTGTACTTTACAAACATCACATTTCTCCATTTAAGTTATCCGTCTGTCACAGTCCACTGTATCTCAAGGAGAAATCCAACATAGTCAATATAAACACATAACGCTATCAAATAATACTTTCTATCAATATATCTATCTTTACCAAATATAACATATTATGGAGATCACAAAAATACACTGTCAATGTTTAAAACACAAAAACAAGCAATGTGCCGGCAAGACTTCACTCAGGTAAACAAAACATATTACCCGTGCGCAGCAGCTAACCTGCCTGCGAGCCTTCGCTCAGGTCACATTTACCCAGGCGCGGCTGAAGCCCGCGAAAATGGCATCTATTGTTGCCGACAGTTTAGTGTTTTTAAATACCGTTACTATGTCAAACATGCTCAAAACTTTCTGACACACTCTCCTAAACATCTCCAACATCATATCTAATTCACACAAGTTAACATCGATTATTTTCATCATGTACTGACCTGTAGAAAACAGAAAAGTGTAGCAGCAATAATTATACAAAGGATCCGGTTGATCGTCTGGATTGCTTCTGACTGAGGAGGGGGCGGAAGTGTCCCCCCTAAGATAACCCAGATGTCACCGCTCACCTGCCAAAGGTTCCACCTTGGCGCTACTTACTCGTACTGCTTCTCAAACAGTACAGATAAACCATAAAATGATATGAATGTCACCAAAATAAATACAGATAATGTTCAGTTTCAAATGCACTATTGTTTTGTTTTAAGATTAAAAGTTTTAAAAAATAAAGAAATGTTCAAAATAGTAGATGAATATTCAAGAGGTCTTTAAAATTATCACACTGATCATCAAAAGTTCATAAAATGCTCATGAATATTCAAAAATATTCTGAACTTGCCACAATCATCCAAAATTCATGAAATGCTCATAGTCATGAAAAGTTCATGTAATGCTCATGCAAACTTTTTGGGGTTTTAATTATAATTTTGTGATTGGCTGGATCATGAAAAGTTCATAAATTGCTCATAAAAGTCTGTCATGAGCAAAACAGGAACTTTATATGAATGAACAATGTTCATAAACATTTCATGAACTGCTCTTTAAAATGGTTCATGAGCATTTTAAGAATTTTGGTTCATGAACATGACAAGTGAACATATAATGAGTTGTTCATGAATGTTTCATGAGTGCTCATGAACAGCTCATAAAGTCATGAACTCCATCTCGCAGGGGCAGTGTCCACAACGGAGGGTAACATGATGTCCCCATCTGACCTGTTGCTACTGTCTGCAGTAGATCCAGTTTTGCTGGCGTTTAGTGATGGTTGCTTTAACCATTTTCGTATAAATGATTATCCACAGATGTGTGTCACTGCTGTGAAAGCAGCAGAAATGATGCACGCGCAGCGGAGCAGGTCACGCGCACCTGACACAATGTTGTTTGTATTTTCGCTCCGTTCTCTTTTTTAATAGAGGGTGCATAACATTCAACTGGGGGGTGCAATGCATGCCTATGCACATCCGAAGATCACTAGAACAAGATAATTGCTTTAAGTGTAATCTAACACCAAGTTGAAAAAAGCGGTGTTTTGATGCCATCTCTGTTTGAAATGTTGAGCCTATTTCATCATCTTGTGCCTTTTTTGCCCCTGTAACCATATCCAACAGAATAAATGTTTTAGCGTGGACGTAATTAACCCCTTTATGATCAGGTTTTCAGAGTATTTTATTTATGAAATATTTAAACACCATATCTAGTATTCAGAAATCAGGAAAAGCCCTATCCCATTAATATGCAAACTAGAGTATTTTAAAAGAAGCTAGGATACTGTTGCATATTCATATATATATATATATATATATATATATATATACATTTTAGCCCTGATGCGGAGCACACTATCTGCAGTTCTTAAGTGTGGTGGCCGATATAGTTTATATGATCTCTGCTACATTTTTTTTTTTTTTTTTTTTTCTTAAACTGGAGCAAGTATGGCATATTTAATTTGATTAGTGTTTTAGCCTTTGACAATCAGTGCCCACTATGTGTGTGTGTGTGTGTGGTGTGTGTGTGTGTGTGTGTGTGTGTGTGTGTGTGTGTGTGTGTGTGTGTGCGTGTGCGTGTGCATGTGCGTGTGCGTGTGTGTGTGGTGTGTGTGTGTGTGTGTGGTGTGTGTGTGGGGTTGAGAGAGAAACAGAGGGTCCATGTCCGCCACTTAGAGCAGACAGATAGCTGTCGGCCATTGTTACCGTGAGATGACATTGTAAGTTCTTTAGGCTACCGGTGCAGATAATCATCAGCAGTTATATTGTCAAGCATTAGTAGCTGTACAGTGTGTTGTTTAGCATTTCCTGTTGCTTTCATCTCTGTTTAGTTTTTGTAAACATCACAGTTCTTGCAATTATCAGTCACAGGGTATCTAGTACGTATCATGTCTACGGGGAATTGAGTAACCCAATTTCTCTTAGCCAATGTAGACATCAGACTGATCATTATGAGGAAAAGCCTAACAAAAAGGTGTATGTAGACACACTCAGTGCACATGTTCATCACTGCAGAAAAACAAGATATTAAACCACTTGAGGTCAAAAAAACAAAATGTTCACTTGGTCAGGTTACTCTCTTAGATATCTCATATTGCATCACTGTTTTGCTAACTTTTCCTATAACTGTGAACTGTCATTGTTACGACTGTCGCCTTCCTGGTCGTCTTAACTGTGTTAACCTGTGTTGTATGCAAATGAGATGTGCGGTTGCCCTGACGTGATTGGCTGTCAGCTCCTCGTCCGCCCCCTGAAGATTGTGATTGGAGCACGCCGGGCCCGACGCACTCCAATCGCAGCGCACAGACGGCGCATACCTGCTGGAGATTACTACAAAGCCTGGGGACAATCATCACTCTGGAGGCTCTGCTGTGTGAACAGATGCCTCTCGCTAGTGGCTAGTTTGTGTGCAAATCTGTTAACAGTGGTTAACTTGTGTGGTCTGTGTTTGTCAGTATTGTGGTGATTAGATGTGCTTGGATTAGTTTAGTATTGTTTGACTGTTGCCTTAGCTGTGTTTTCTTACAACCTCCCTTTGTTAGTTGTACCACTTTTAAAGTGAAGTTTTGTTTCGTTCTTTATTTAGTGTATGAGTATTTATTTTCCCTGTATGCAATTAGACTCCTTTTTTAGAGTCCTCCTTTTGTTGGTTATTTATCAACCTGTGCCCTTTTGGCCTTTTTGTTTGTTCCAGGCTGCATGACTGCCATTTTGTTTACCTCTGCTATTTAAAATAAACCCATTATAATTATACCATTTCCAACTGATGTGTATTGCATTTCCTCATCCCTAGTGGGGACGTAACAGTCTTTTTTGTATTATTTGGGTAAAATAAATGTGTTTTCACATTAGTGTTTGGATATCTGTGGCTGGCTAGTGTGCTAGTCACCCTTCCTGGGGGGTATACTACGAAGCAGGATTTTCGCTTAGCCGGCTAAATTCAGGGAAAACTCCAGCTTTCCGGTCCTACGAAGCTGGTTCTCTTTTTAGCAGGCTAGATCTCCATGGTAACTTATGCTTAGCGGCTAACCTGGTAGGGACCAGGTTAGGTTGCAGGCTAAGAGCTAAACTCAGTGAAAGCACTGCCTGCTGACCAATCAGAGCTCAGTGTGCGGAGTTTAAAGCGATCAAGTCATATTACAGGAGAAAGGAAATACAGAAAAGCTGCCGTCGCAGGAAAGACGGCCGGCAAAAATCACCGACTGTGTGAACGTGAACATTAATAGAATATCACCTCCCATCTTCAGAGCAATCTGACTATTATCACATTAGCGTTAAGAAAGCTTACTTAAATATCTGCCACAACATAAGTAACCGGATCAAAGTAACATTAAGTACAGTCCGCGGCATATCACTTCATAATGTATCATATTTTCTTATCTGAGTCAGCTGAGCCGTATCTGGCCGTGCAACACTCACAGTGTCACATACTGTATGCAGAAGTATTATTTTAAGCAACACATTAAGTTGAGGAAACACTCGAGACAAATGTAATTAAAGTCAGATCGTGTTTTAGACGGGGCAGTGATATCATAAACCTGTTAATGTACGCATTCAAACACTTTTTCTTTTGCCAGCTGTATTCACCTTGCAGGTGCAGCTATGTGGCTTTTATCCTGGATAAAGTGTTTAAGACATGGATGTTTAAAGTTTAACTTCTTCATATTTGACTAGTATTAAAGTTCACTTTTCATTCAGGAAGTATGACGCTGCGCTGTCAGTGCGCTTCTCCATGTTTGTGATTGGTCGAATGCTCCAGATACCACCCCTCTCATGTGAACGCGCACCTAACTAGATAGGACACGGCTGGCTTGAGCGATCCACTTGATAACCAGCGTCGTAGGACCGTTTAGCGAGAGCACGTATGTTTTGGATTAGGCCAACCGGCTAACTCAAACATATCCAGGTTAGGTTGAACCAACTTCGTAGTATAGGCCCCTGGTGTGGGACGCTGTGGGACAAGCCGTCACAGTGGCACTGATATTGTAATTAGCTTATCTGTTGCACTACTGGCCAGCTGGTCACGTCTTCAATAATACAGGAGACACTAGCATCCATCCATCCATCCATCCATCTTCTCCCGCTTATCC
The DNA here is from genome assembly GCF_902827175.1 of Gymnodraco acuticeps. Lineage (NCBI taxonomy): Eukaryota > Metazoa > Chordata > Actinopteri > Perciformes > Bathydraconidae > Gymnodraco > Gymnodraco acuticeps. The sequence continues at coordinate 8,338 of NW_022990555.1, forward strand.
GTGGTCGGGTCGCGGGGGTAGCAGTTCCAGCAGAGAGCCCCAAACTTTATTTTCCCTGGCCACATCAACCAGCTCTGACTGGGGGATCCAAAGGCGCTCCCAGGCCAGCGAAGAGATATAATCCCTCCACCTGGTCCTAGGTCTACCCCATGGTCTCTTCCCAGCTGGCAGAGATGTGCACACATAGACTCTAGGTAGTGCTTGAGCACCTGCCCGTTTTGCCCTCTTGACAGCAATGTGCCCTTTTGAAAGTTCGTTTTTTACAGTTTGTTTTTTTAATTTATTTTTTACAGTGTACTGTATGTGGCTCATGGTAACATCGATCAATTCTGGATTAAAAGCTTCTAATATATACAACAATGCCCCAAATGCGCGTTGTAATTTTGTCAGACATCCCCACACGTGCCCCGCGGCACTCCCGTACGTGCTCTGGCTGCAACCCCTCCCTTCCCTGCTCTCAACGTGAACGCGCAGCGCGCAGAGCTGACAGTCAGTCAGTCAGACAGGCCACGGCGGGTGTGTGGTGCAGCAGCACGCAGCAACACGATTAAAAGTGCCCTAGTGACGACCAAGTAAGTAACCACCAGGTAACAAATACAATGAGTGTATTGTTTAATCCCCTAAATCAGATGCCAAACTAAACTATACAGGGTTCGTACGGTCATTGAAAACCTGGAAAAGTCATGGAAATTCAAAATGCAAATTCCAGGCCCTGGAAAAGTTATGGAAAACAATATTTTTCCCAAAGTTTTGGAAAAGTCATGGAAATGTAACTAAAGTTGCGTCAAATATAATTTACATTTTATCTAATCGCCGAAATAATCTGCGGTCGTGAGCTGTTATGTGCCATCATGACGCGCATGGTGTTATTTTTTAATATATGAAGCGCGAGCTGTGTGCTCGAGTCTTCTTGCCTGTCGGGCCGGCTGAACTCTGCTGCTCCGGGATGAGGGTCAGCTACATTATCTACGGTGTGTTCGTTAACTGTGCGGAGTCACTGTGGCACAGACTGAGCCGCTGGTGAACAGCTGTTAGAACGGGCCGTTCAGGTGTTCAGAGCAGAGCGGCAGAGCGTGATGTGAACTGGAACGTTTTCTGTCGCAATATCATTGTCACTATCTGCTAACGTTAGCTTTAGCCTTCGTTTTCTAATAGTTTTTTTCATAGGCTATAAACAGAGGTGGTATAAGTATAGAGATTGTAGGCTACTAGAGTAAAAGTAGAAGTATACTCAGATCTTGTAGCCTACTTTAGTAGAAGTACTCAGATCTTGTACTTAATAAACGTAGAAGTACTCAGATCTTGTACTTGAGTAAAAGTAGAAGTACCAGAGTGTAGGAATACTCTGTTACAGTAAAAGTCCTGCATTCAAAATGTTCCTCAAGTGAAAGTAGAAAAGTATTATAAAAATTAGGGCCGGGACTTTAACGCGTTAATTAAGATTAATTAATTACACAAAAATTAACGCGTTAAAAAAATTAACGCATTTTAATCGCACTTATTTTTGCACCGCGGAACGTTTCTCACTGGATGAGTTTCAGGCGTACCGATTATACTGGAGCACCAACTAACGTTCATGACTTCAGACAACAACAAACCACAGTGAACAACAGTGGGAAATGTTGTTTTAAAAAACGGACGGATGGAAGCGTCGATAAGAGCACGGTTGTGTGCAAATTATGCAAAAAGGAATTTGCATATCACCGCAGCACATCAAGCCTCAAGTATCACCTCAATGCAAAACATATAGCAGCTAGCGTGGAAGCTAGCGTGGACGTTAGCCTTTTTTATCGCGTTCACACCAAAAAGAGCCGGTACTAAAATTAGTTCATGAGAACCTTTTTACCCCCACGAAAGTCCCTGCTAGAGAGCAGAGAGCTGCTAGAGAGCAGGGACTTTCGTGCGGCTCTCTTGTGAGAAAAGAGCTATATTTCTGATTGGCTGGGCGGATTGCAAACCACGCCCCGTAAAACTCCCAAAAAGTTTTGTGAAGCCGCCATTTTATTATCCTCGCATTAGCATTATTAGCATTAGCATTATTAGCATTAGCCCAGCGCAGAAACGCAGAGAGACTAACTTATGGCAACACAAAATAAAACATGGGAGCGGTGGAGATGAGGAGGTGTCGGCGTTCTGGCGATTTACTCGGAAGGCTTCAGTAGAAGCTGCTGGGACTCCCAGCAGCTTCTACTGAAGCCTTCCCCAACTCCGGGGACTTCCGGCCGGGGACTTTGGGCGGCAGTATACGCCGTGAAGTGGTTTGCGGCCTGCCAGTAAACCCAAAGCAGAAGAAGAAGAAGTGACGTCAGCGGCTTCATTTACCTAATCCTCCCCCAGGTTCAAAGAGTTCTCATGAACCTTTGTGTGAAAAGTACTGCGGTGTGAATGCGCCTAATGGTATACTAAAATCCATGTGAAAAAAATTGCTTCTCACTGTTCTTAGGTCAAATATGTATATGCGATTAAAATGCGATTAATTTCGATTAATTAATTACAAAGCCTCTAATTAATTAGATTAATTTTTTTAATCGAGTCCCGGCCCTAAAAAAATACTAAGGCATGAAAATACATTTTCAAAATGCTCAACAGTGCTGCCAAAATTATAACTGACTGCTACACAATTAAAATAAATGCTTTTATATATTTCTATTAGATGTAACTCTTTGGCGTTTCTGTTATTATTACCTGCTGCTTTAGTTGTTCTGACTGCTAAAATCCTCTATTATTCCTAATTTTAAAGCCGATATTCCGTGGGGTCGGGGGGCTCGGATCCTTGTCACCTTTTTCATACCTGATGAGTTTGCATCCCTGACTACAGTTGCTTTAGCGAGTAGAAGCTAGTAAGCCTACTATCTGATTTGTTTTAGATAGGCATCTGCATCAGACAGCATATGGTTATTGAAATAAATATATATGCAATTACGACATACAAGATGTGCCTTTAATAAATCTCACACTACTAAGGCAGCCGGCGGTTCCACCAGGGGCGTCAATCCCGGGGGGGGGGGGATTTCGTCCCCCCCTTAGCTTCAGATTGAACCCCCCTAATTATTTAGAATAATACAAATAAATGTTAAAATAATTAATTTTTTGATAATAAATCAGTAAAATCAGGCAAAAATAAGAATTCAATAACATAACCCTAACCTAACCCTAACACCGAAATAAAGTAACCAAAAACCGAAAATAAACTAACATAATCCGCCATTATCCGGCAAATTTTTGCGCACATTTCGGAGCGCACAATTTCGGCGCGACCGCCACGACGACTCAGAAGGTGCCCTTTTTTTTCTCTTGAGCACCTGCCCCTATAAATGTCTGTGCACGCCACTGCCAGCTGGACGTGCCTGGAACACCTCCCTAGGGAGGCGCCCAGGTAGCATCCTAACTAGGTGCCCGAACCACCTCAACTGGTTATTTCTTCGCGAAGGAGGAGCGGTTCAACTCCGAGTCCCTCCCGGATGACCGAACTTCTCACCTTATCCCTAAGGGAGACACCAGCCACCCTGCGGAGAAAACCCATCTCGACCGCTTGTATCCGCGATCTCGTTCTTTCGGTCATGAAAGAGACACTAGCAGTGAATGAATAATGAAATGAGGTACAAGGAAGGTGGAATAGGTAGCAGAATGATATGGTTACATATTATGAGCAATGTTGTGCATCTCTGATGATTTTTGCTGTATACAGACACTCTGTTCCATTTTATAGCCCCTCCCCCCATTTTGCTCATGCGACCGTTGACCTTGTGATGTCACTGTAACCATTAATGATGAAATAAACAGATGGTGTCATAGCCCAGATATTTTGGCCACAGTGACCCTATGACTCAGGAGGCTGTTGAGTCATAGGTTTGACTCCCCTTAGCTTCAGCCCACTCCTCCTGACAAACACAGAATGTTTTTGAAAGTATTGTCATGAATAAAAACACAATCTGGTGACCGCTAAATGATCCTGTGATGTAAATACTCTGACTCTGCCTAATTATTTTCTGGCTGGCCTCATTTATGTATGCAGTACTGACTGCAACAATTTATTTATCTTTTGAATGTTGTTATAAATAATTGGTAATGTTACATTTGCATGCAAATATTAAGGTACAATTGTTTCATCTAGGCCCTAAATACTGACAAATATATATGTTTACTTATTTTAAATGATCTTTAATTTCTCATTTGTTTGAGTAAGCTGCAAACAAATATTAACATACAAAACAGTCATATAACAGAAACAAGCTGGTGTCTACATTGCTACTATAGGCATGTGGAATATGACCACATTTCTGAGGAAAATACATTACATGTTGTACCTTACAATTATTGTGATTTTCAATTACTGCCGATTATTCTCAGATAAATTGATTAATTGGTCTGTAGAAGGTCAGAACATATTTAGTTCCCAATCCACTCAAGCACAAGGTGATATCTTTAAAAGTTTGGTTTTGTTAGTCCAAAATACAAGGTAATTTGGTCTAATGTTATATAAAAAAAAGCAGGACATATTTGTATAAGAAAGCATGTTATGATTTAGTTAGGACTTCATAAATGTTTGCTGTTTTTATGACAATACCACTATTCCTGTATGGCCTTATACTGTATACATACATTCTGTAGATCCAAAATAAATGTTTAATCATAATCTACAAAATAAATTACATGTTCTCCCCCCTCAACCTATTCATTTTTTGTAGGGAAGGATTAGCAGTCACAGGAAGCACAACATTACAGAAGCTAGACTCGGGCCAAGGACTCAGATACTGCAGTTAGGCAACATTTGACGGCTCTATTGGGGGATTTCTTATATCTCTGCAGTTCTACAATGAAGAGATTTAATTCCATCAGGGTCCTTTCATTTAAATGCTGTAACTAATTAATCAATACATTATCAGTTGCTGCTCCATAAATCATGACGTACAGATCCATTTGTATATGCCATATTAAAGAAAAGCTCAAATGTGCCAATATGAATGCTTTTTGTCACAAAGAGCCCTTATACAGTATCTAATTTTACATGACGAATAGGATACAAATGGTTTCATTTATTCCTCGAATGCAGATCTGCAGGTTAAGTTCAAGTTATAATCGGGATCCAAATAACGATTTTCTTAATTATTGTATGTTCGTCTGTTAATAGTTAACAAGCGACAAAACAAGTGCACATTTTTTCACATTACAGTGTTTTTTCAACCCACTGGCTCAAAATCAAAGTATTATGTTTGAGCAATACAGTGAATGTTGAGGAAAATATTTTAGGCCGATATACTTTTGACCCAGTTTATCACTTTGTACTCCCCTCGCTGAGCATAGGCCTGCAACCTTAAGGTGCTGCTCTTTCTCTCTGTGAGGAAGTAGTTTTGTCTCCTTATCCCTGGCTTTTAGAGTCAGCTGATAGAGGTGTTATGGTGATTTTTATCCAGAATGTTGATTATTCTCTTAGAACCAGCTAAATACATGGGACTGGGGGAGAGATCTTCAGAATTTGTTAGGCTGGAGTTGTGTCACCTTGTGGCTGCAGCAAATCTTTGTCAATTATCCGTCCGTAACTTTGAATAGATTCTTCAGTGTTTGCCATCAAGTCGAGCTCTCCCTTGTTCTGATTGTGTTTTGAGTCCTTGTTCCAGAAGGTTCCATTACAGTAAACACTTTGGTTTGTGCAGCGCCGTACAGGTGGTTATGGCAAACCTTCCATCTCATTGAATGAACAGAGGCATCACATATTTTATCAGATACATTTCTCAATTTTTGACAGCTTTGCCACCCTCATGTTCTACATTGCAGGTAAATTATCTTTTGGTTAAGTATTACAATTATATATATTTAATTGGTTGAATTATTAAAGTCAGTGAACTGATCATTAAAAAATGATTAACCTCTACTGAATTACTCAGCTTTCCTCTTCATATGTCTTGAGTGACTTTTACGAGAAATGTACAACCCAGTCTCACGGCATTTCGTGTTATAGTCACGACATTTAATCTATTGATTCGTGTTCACCAACACGATTTTCCCCTTTTTTTTCGTTTCACACAGAACGATTTTAAAAGCAATGTATTTCTATTGGTAGTATGTTTCGTGCCTGCACCACGTCTTTTTGTCCTGTCGGGTCGTGGAAGACCGGAAGCTGTGTGGTTCATAAAAACATGTTCTTACTCAATATCAAGCCACGATTATTGTTTTATTTTAAATCGTATTATGTCAGACTTTTTTTGCCGTCCGTGAGGAAAGAAATGGGGCTCAGAGCCTCAGAATACTGAAATCTGTATTTTTTTTTAAAATGTCCTTCTAATTCGTTATTCTTATCTAAATGATACACTGTTATTTACTCAACAATAACACCACAATTATCCTTGTTTATATTTATTTGTTTAATTCTATAATCTCTGGCTTTTTTGGCATCTGTCAGGAACTGAATTTCAAAATAAAATAACCGGAAACAGACGTAGGCCTATATGGGAAATTTCGAGCATCATTGCGATACACACCCACTCAACTGATTGCCCAAGATCCTCAGCTATGGTTTAGGCTCGGTGATTAGATGTTTTAGCCGCAATGCACGTTGGGATATGGTGTTAATGCGATATGGAGTATGAAATCCGAAAAACATTTAGGAGTTTAGGATGGCTGAAGACACTACACTACCCATAATCCTCAACTATTGTTTGGGACTACAGTCCCTGTGATTAATCTTCAAGCTCTGAGATTGGATGTTGGAGTGTGCCAAGGTTACGCCGAGCGTCAAACAGCACTTTGAAATGGAACGAAACCACGGCAGACTATCCAAAACTGGACTCAAACGGGACCAGCCCCCCCCCAGAACTACACATGCAGGCTATTGTGTTTCGCAAAATGTTCTATGGGACGTCTCTACTGGGAACGTTTTCGTTTTTCCCACAATTAGAAGTTGCCAGTATTAAACACATTGGTGTTATCAAATGTAAAACATATAATTCATAAATGGGTGAAAATTGCTTGTGTCCATAACGGGCAGCATCAATATATACCCACATGACAGCTCATTGTTACTTTTTAATTCTACTCCACTACAATTCAGAGGTTAACCTGGTATTTTTACTCCACTACATTTATTTTAGTTACTTTGCAGATTTTGATTAATGATGTGAAATATAAACAACCCTTAACCTGTTAAGCCCGAAAGACCCCTTCGGCGGGTCTTTTATTTGTTTTCACGATACTGTGTCTCAGGCAGAGTTGGGTGTACCGCGATACTTTGTAAGTCAGCGATAACTTTCGAGGGGTGGAGGTATGCCCATTATTTTGAGTTCGTCCGAAGAAGGAATGTGACGGTGAGGTGCAAACTGTGTCCAGGCCAGAAGCTGTTATCCACTGCTGTAAACACCACGTCAAATCTCAACAAACACCTACAAAGAACACATGCTAAGGTGAAGCTAACAGCTAAGGACCCCCGAACCCAGAGTGAGGATGTTGTGAGTGCGCCACCGCCGACCCCGAAGCAACACAAATTTGAATTTGGAGGACCGGTAATCAAAGCAGAGATGGACAGGCTTGTAAGGCAAGGCAAGGCAAGGCAAGTTTATTTATATAGCACTTTTCAACAAAAGGCAATTCAAAGTGCTTTACAAAAAAATGAAAGACATTAAGAAAATGGCATTTAAAATCAGTCATTAAAAAGAAAAGCTAATAAAAGAAACATTAAAATAAAAAATACATGGATAAAAGTTACAGTGCAGTCTATGATATGAATAGTTCAATTAAAAGCAGTGACAAAAAGAAAAGTCTTCAGCCTGGATTTAAAAGTAGTAAGAGTTGCAGCGGACCTGCAGGTTTCTGGGAGTTTGTTCCAGATATTTGGAACATAATAACTGAACGCTGCTTTTCCATGTTTAGTTCTGACTCTGGGGACAGAAAGCTGACCAGTCCCTGAAGACCTGAGAGATCTGGATGGTTCATAATTTAGCAGGAGGTCAGAAATGTATTTTGGGCCTAAACCATTCAGTGCTTTATATTCCAGCAGCAGTATTTTGAAATCCATTATTTGACACACAGGAAGCCAGTGTAAAGACTTCAGAACAGGAGTGATGTGATCCACTTTCTTAGTGTTAGTGAGTACTCGAGCAGCGACGTTCTGAATCAGCTGCAGCTTTCTAATAGATTTTTTAGTGAGACCTGTGAAGAAACCATTGCAGTAGTCGAGTCTACTGAAGATAAAAGCATGGACAAGTTTTTCCAAATCCTGCTGTGACATTATTCTTTTAATCCTAGATATGTTCTTTAGGTGATAGTAGGCTGGTTTAGTAACTGTTTTAATGTGACTGTTGAAACTCAGGTCAGAGTCCATGGCTACACCTATATTTCTGGCTTTATCTGTTGTTTTGAACATTGCAGACTGAAGCTCAGCGCTAACTTTTATATGTTCTGCCTTGGCTCCAAAAACCATTACCTCAGTTTTATCTTTGTTTAATTGGAGAAAGTTCTGACACATCCAGTCATTGATTTGCTCAATGCACTTACTCAGTGTTTGAATTGGAGCATAGTCTCTGGTGAAATTGTTACGTAAATGTGTGTTCATCTGCATAGCTATGGTAACTTATTTTGTTGTTCTTCATTATCTGAGCCAGTGGTAGCATGTAGACGTTAAAGAGAAGAGGCCCCAAGATGGAGCCTTGAGGTACCCCACATGTCATATTTGTCAACTCAGATGTGTATTTACCTATAGAAAAAAGGTTGTTTCTGTCCTTTAAGTAGGATTCAAACCAATTTAGAACTGTTTCCGAAAGTCCCACCCAGTTTTCCAGTCGGTCTAGTAATATGCTGTGGCAAACGCAGCACTGAGATCTAATAATACTAACACTGAAGTTCTGCCACTGTCTGTGTTTAAGTGGATGTCATTAAAGACCTTTACAAGAGCAGTCTCAGTGCTGTGGTTTGGACGAAAGCCTGACTGGAACACATCAAAACAGTTATTTAAATGCAACAAATTACTCAACTGTTGAAAAACAACTTTTTCAATGATTTTACCTAGAAATGGGAAGTTTGATATGGGCCTGTAATTGTTCATTACTGAAGCATCTAGATTATTCTTTTTTAAGAGCGGTTTAATGACTGCAGTTTTCAGGGCCTGTGGAAAAATACCTGAGTGAAGAGATTTGTTTACTATATGAAGTAGATCTGAGGCCATGCAAGGCAAAACATCTTTGAAAAATCCTGTTGGAATAATATCAAGGCAGCAGGAGGAGGACTTCAGAAGTTGTATAATGTCCTCTAGGTTTTTATCATTAATCTGATGGAATTGTGTCATGGTATTTGAATTGATGTTAAGTGGACACTGTTATGATTCTGTTTAGTTTTATTTTTGTTGTGTGCTTTTGTGTGCTTTTTCCTGTCTCACCCCTCTCTTCTCTGTGTTCCTCTGCAGGGCTGGCGTGTGACAGGGAGTTGGCTGGCTCCTCCCAGGAGAGACGAGGCACACCTGTTTCCACTCACCTCTTCACCTGTAGATTTATAAGCCCGGTCCTCATGCCACTTCCCTGCCAGATAATTCCTCTGTGTTTCGACCCTCCGGTGTGTCTCGCTGCTCTCCTCGTCGTTTGGATTAAGTGTTTGGATTTTTGCCTCCTGTCCCTGACGACTCAGTGCCAGCCAACTTCCTGACTCCACTGCCGTATTTTCTGTTTTCTGCTTGAATAAAGCTTTTTGTTTATTGACCATCTCTCTCCAGTCTTTTGCTTTGGGGTCCAAAATTCTATAGGCCGTAACAGAATTATCTGGCCAAAGCATGGACCCCGCAGAGACTGAGAAATTGAGGCAAGCTCTTTCGACACAGGGAGCTCGTGTGGGGCAGCACGAACAAGCTCTACAAGGTATCATGGAATCCCTCCACAACCTTACTGCCGGTTTCACTCAACTCAGCGGCCGCTTGGACCAGTCTTTCATCCAGCTCAACACGCTGACGGCTCCAGCTCCTGCGCCACCGCCCCCACTCCTGAGATTCCAGTCATTCATCCCGGCCAACCCCGTGAACCATTCATCCCCACCCCTGTGAGGTATTCAGGTGATTCAGGGACATGCAGTCAGTTTCTTCACCAGTGCTCCATAGTTTTTGATCAGCAGCCTTTAACTTACTCCTCTGACAGAACTAGAGTAGCTTTCGTTATGAGTTTGTTATCGGGTAAAGCAGCTGCATGGGCGGTAGCCATAGCCAAGAGTAACCCAGCTATCTATAACTTTTTCCTGTGTTTGAGACCGAGATGTATCGAGTTTTTGACCACCCGCTTCAGGGTAAGGAGGCCGGTAATCGGCTCCTTTCTTTACGCCAGGGTTCTGAGTCAGTCTCCACTTACTCAATTGATTTCCGCATTCTCGCAGCAGAGAGCGGGTGGGATGAGACGGCTCTACAGATAGCTTTTTCCCGTGGATTAAACGACCAGTTAAAGGACGAGCTAGCTGCTCGAGATGAGACTTCGTCCCTTGAGGAGTTAATTTTTTGGCCATTCGCTTAGATAATCGCCTCCGTGAGAGGCGTAGGGAGAGAACAGACAGGCAGAGATTCCCTCTCCCCTTTTCCCAACCCAAGTCACCACGTCCGCCTGGACAGTCTGCACCTCCTCACCAACGCCTGGGGCCTTTCTCCTACCGGGACCCACCCACCGTCTCCTCATCCCTAAGCCCAGAAGAGCCTATGCAGCTGGGGAGAATGAGGCTTTCACCTGCGGAACGGGAACGCCGTTTCCTCCAGAGGCTCCATATACTGTGGTCAGGCTGGCCACATTCGAGCCAACTGTTCCGCTCTGCCAAAAGAGCAGGCTCAGCAGCCGGGGGAGGGGCGCTGGTGAGCCATACTTCTGTCTCCCCTTCCCACGCTAATCGTCTCCAGTTAAAGGGTACGGTTTCTAGTTCACAAGTTTCCCTTCCCCTTCAAGTCTTAGTTGATTCAGGGGCTGATGAAAATTTATTGACTCTGACCTGGTTTTCCAGTCTAATCTCCCCTCAGAACTCCTGCCCGAGCCCAAGAACATTTGTTCCCTTGATGGTAGGCTTCTTGCCCGTGTAACTCACCGTACTGCCCCAGTGTCATTGTTACTCTCAGGTAATCATCACGAGACCATTTCCCTTTATCTCATTCCCTCACCCCTTTCTCCGCTGGTGTTAGGTCTCCCCTGGCTTAAACTCCACAACCCACACATAGACTGGGCCACCTTATCCATCGTCAATTGGAGTTTGTTCTGCCACTCTCACTGTTTACACTCTGCCATACCCACCACTGTTACTTCAAAACCTGTTCCCCCCCCCCAGACCTGTTGACCACACGTCAGTTCCCTCTGAGTATCATGACCTCCAGGAGGTTTTCAGCAAGGATCGTGCCCTGTCTCTACCACCTCATCGACCTTATGACTGTGGCATTAACTTGCTCCCCGGTGCTCCCTTGCCTTCGAGCAGACTTTATAATATCTCCAAGCTGGAGAGGGAGGCCATGGAGACTTATATCACTGACTCTGTTGCTACTGGTCTCATTCGCCCTTCTCGCTCTCCATTGGGGGCAGGGTTTTTTTTTGTTGACAAGAAGGATAAGACTCTACGCCCCTGTATTGATTTCAGGGGCTTGAATGACATTACTGTAAAGAATAAGTATCCTCTTCCGCTCATAGACTCAGCTTTTGGTTTCCTCCATCAAGCCACCATCTTCTCTAAGTTGGACCTCGAAATGCCTACCACCTAGTTAGGATAAGGGAGGGAGACGAGTGGAAGACTGCGTTTAAGACGCCCCTGGGACATTTTGAATATTTAGTTATGCCTTTTGGGTTAACTAACGCCCCTGCTGTGTTTCAGGCACTCATTAACGATGTCCTCCCGTGATCTGCCACTCCAGACTGACTCCCGCAAACTGGCACCTATGTACATTGGCCCGTTTGTCATTGAACGGAATATTAACCCCGCTGTGGTTAGGCTCAAGCTGCCTGCTGCCTTGAATGTCCACCCAGCATTTCATGTCTCACTTCTCAAACCAGTTTCCTCCAGTCCTCTGAGCCCTCTGGCCTCCCCCCCTCCTCCCCCCCGGAGTATTGACAATCATCCTGCTTTCACAGTCCAGCGGTTGTTGGATGTACGAAGGCGAGGCCGGGGGTTCCAGTACTTGGTGGATTGGGAGGGGTACGGACTAGAGGAGCGTCAATGGGTCTCCCGCTCCCTGATTTTGGACCCTGCTCTCCTTAGGGACTTTTATGAGAGGTACCCGGACAGGCCTGGTAGGACGCCAGGAGGCGTCCGTTGAGGGGGGGGTACTGTTATGATTCTGTTTAGTTTTATTTTTTTGTGTGCTTTTTCCTGTCTCACCCCTCTCTTCTCTGTGTTCCTCTGCAGGGCTGGCGTGTGACAGGGAGTTGGCTGGCTCCTCCCAGGAGCAGACGAGGCACACCTGTTTCCACTCACCTCTTCACCTGTAGATTTATAAGCCCGGTCCTCATGCCACTTCTGCCTCAGATAATTCCTCTGTGTTTCGACCCTCCGGTGTGTCTCGCTGCTCTCCTCGTCGTTTGGATTAAGTGTTTGGATTTTTGCCTCCTGTCCTGACGACTCAGTGCCAGCCAACTTCCTGACTCCACTGCCGTATTTTCTGTTTTCTGCTTGAATAAAGCTTTTTGTTTATTGACCATCTCTCTCCAGTCTTTTGCTTTGGGGTCCAAAATTCTATAGGCCGTAACAGACACAGAGAAAACACATTTGCTGTTCCTGATGCAGAGGCACTGACTGCTTGTCTGATTTTCTGAATTTTGTCAGTGAAGGAGGCAAAATCATTGCACGCCCTGGTGGATAGAATTGTAGCATCCTTCATAGTAGAGGAAATGTTGCCCATTTGCACAGTGGAATCACCATCGTTCAGAGATATACTGCGCAAAATACAGATAGCAGGAGACAGAGGACAGCCATGGTCAGATAGGAAAACATTCAGGAGCTATCTGGATCAGTCTCAATGGAAACTGAACTAAAGAGAACATTTGAAACTTTAGCAGTCTGCGTGATCTGCCTGTAGGGAGGGGCGGGCCGGCCCTGCGAGTAAAGTAACGAGTTACTTTATGTAGAGAGTAACGAAGTAGTGTAATATATTACTTTTAAAGTAATATGTAATATATTACTTTTTTTTAGTAACGACCCTGTTAGAGAATATTTCTTCTCTCTTCCTAAATGTCAAATAATAATTCTTCCTTACTCCTAAGATATTTAACCTTAATTGCCTGCTGACGTTTTACGACCAAACCCTGGCTCTGTTATCTTTCTTAAGGAATGGGAGGCTCCAGCTTTCTTGATAAACCAGTTCAACTCTCGGTCACAAAATGGTTTATCGCTGTGGGAACGCTGGCTTCTAAACACCACTGACAAGTGATTGAGTATTTCTAGTCGGCGGATAATCTCCTCTAGCTCCACAGATGTTTACGCCTCCCCCAATATGCTGATTAGCTCTCGGTAAACTAGTTAAAAGGTCTATCGAGAGATAGGCTGATAATAATTGACATGGCATCCCACCCGTGCAGTCAGAACCTTTGACTGTGTGACTTGTGATGGGAATTTCTCCCACCGTATCCTTGTAATAAACTACCAGTGTTTGACATCAAAGCTCCAACTCTCCTCGTGTCTCTCTGAGTCCTGACTCTCCATTGCTGCAGAAGTTTCCCTTACAGACCCCATCTCTGGTCTCAGGGCATCTTAATATTTAAAATCCTATTAATGTGTTATACCAGATTAACGGGAAGTAATTCAGGACTTAAATTATTTAAAATTCACAGTCCTGAATGTGGTTTGTGGTGAATGTGGGGATCTACAGGACCCACATTTTCAGAGTAAAGGCTTTCACATTACTATCATTATATTTAAATGTAGGCTACATTTTACACCAAAACCGAACACAAAAGCAGGACCAACCATCACACATTGAATTCCTTGACTAACAACAGAAAGATTAATTCATTTAAATAAATATTTAACAACAAATGGGCCGGTTCTAAGGGGTTATTCAATTAAGCCAGATGAGAGGGGATACAGCTGTGCACATATCATCATTAACAGACGTCGTTTAAGAGTGACGTTTGAGTGAACGAGGACATCCCAATTAATACCTGAGGACTCCTCTGTCCTCGCGGAGGCGGAGCTAAGACGCAAGGAAGGGACGCGAGTGAGGGAAAGGAGGAGTCGAGGAGGGCTATTGAGATGAGGCTACGGACAACATCAGCGAAATAGGGCACTGCCCACTGCCCACCAGCCACGCCCCGACACATGGGGTCACGCCGGCCAATCACAAAGCTTTGATGCGTTCAAGTGCATTATTCTGGCACAGGAAGATTATGTTATAGGACATTAACAATAAAACAGAATATTGTTTTTCTTTTTAGACACATCTCGCGATCGACTGGGAATCTCCCCGATCGATCGACTGGTTGGGCACCCCTGACTTACAGTATCTTCTTGATTTTTTATATTCTATATTTCTATCATTGATCTTCTACTTTCCCCCTATTTTGTATGTACTCTTAATATATTTTTCATCAAATATAACATATTAAAAAAACAATTCAATAACGTGCTTTAACCATTAGGCGGTGCACACAAGGTACACACTGCAATACCATAATAACTTTTTGTTATTAGTGTAGGACACTTATGTATGTATAACATCTGAAGATGTGTAGTTTTATTCATGTTTTCACATAATTTTACAGGATATTGCTATATGTGATCCGCTCTATCGAAATCAGTTGGAACGGCTCATTTCAAAATAAACGTGGATTTGCGTAAAAAAATAGTTTTTCGGGGTTCAGTGTTTTGTTTGATTTTAATTAAATAAACAAAGTCTTGGCTTTCAGAATATGAAACTTTTATTTCCAAAATCAGACGATAAATACATTTTTTAAGCTTGTAAAGGGAAGATGACAGGCACCTCTCACTAGCACCCTGCTCTTCCGCAGCGCAGCCCCCCCTCCCTCCGGCTGAAATTATTAAAGTAAGGCGTAGCCTATAGGCTAGTAATCATAGATAACACGGCAGGCTCCGTTACAGTTTGTTTTCATCTGATTTCAAATAAACAAAGTCTTGGCTTTCAGAATATTAATGTTTCGGCAAATTCAGATGATAAATACAACTTTGAAGCTTGTAAGCATAATTACAAGCGGAGATCGGAGTAACTTAACGTCACAGCAGGCATAACAACAGCCGGTGTTTCTCGTGAGTGTTTTCCCCTGGAAACAAAACACAATACACACAAACACATATACATACACACACTCGCGAGCTTCCCCCAGACCAGTAATCCAAACGAAAATATTTTCCCTCCGTAGTATTTTGATCATTTGCTAATAATCAGTCAGATCGATGGATTCCAGAGAAGAGGAAACTTTGAAGGCCTTTTTCTCAAAATGATGACTCTGTGACAGTCATTATATAATGTGACATATTTTGCTTAATATTTGGAATACAAAAACAATCCTGATATCATCAGAAAGCTAGGAATCTCCTCTTTCCAACAGTGTATTCAACTCAAAATGTGTCTTCGGGTCAAGCTTCTGATTTCGATAGAGCAGGTCACATATTATTTCACATGTTTTACTTCTACACATTAATATCTGATTTGTAAAACATCACAGACAGAAAGGTATATCCGTCATTTAATAATGGTTAGCTATTGCAATTCTGATTCCATGGATGTGTCTCCCATCACCCAAAACCCCTGACTATTCTTTCAACTCAGTATTTACATTCTTATATTCAAAGAAAATCAGTCATATCTTTAAAAACGACAAGTCCCTGTCTATCAGCTGTGTACTGTTATGGTGTAAATACAGCCTATTTACCAATTGGATCAAATATAAAAGTCAGCCGAATTAGTGTTGATACTGCAAGGAGACGTATTGTGTGAAGAGAAATTGAAGATGTTGTTTAATTGCTGATATATTTATGATCCACGTCACATATTCAATTTCGTAGGCAGTTCTTCCAGTTTGTCCAAAGGTCTTCTAATCAGGGCTCTATAAATAAATAATTACCGCAGATGTGTAATATTTAATGCAGCCGAACCGTGTATTACAATGCCGTTATGTGATGACCTCCAAAGAGAAAAGAAAGCACACTCGGATTAAAGTATTTTTTTTTTTTTTTAATGTTTCACAGATTTCATATCGCATAAACACCATATCCCAACGTGCATTGCGGCTAAACAATCCAATCACCGAGCTTAAACCATAGCTGAGGATCTTGGGTAATCAGTTCAGTGGCTGTGTATCTGTTTCCGGTTATTTTTATTTTGAAATTCAGTTCCTGACGGACGCCAAAAAAGCCAGAGATTATAGAATTAAACAAATAAATAAAATCAAGGATAATTGTGTGTTATTGTTGAGTAAATAACAGTGTGTTATTTAGAAAATAATAACAAATTAGAAAAAAAGATTTAAAAAATACAGATTTCAGTATTCTGAGGCTCTGACCCCCATTTATTTTCCTCGCGGACGGCAAAAAAAGTCCGACATTATACGATTTAAAAAGAAAAGCAATAATCGTGGCTTGATATTGAGCAAGAACATGTTTTTATGAACCACACAGCTTCCGGTCTTCCAAGACTCGACTGGACAAAAAGACGTGGTGCAGGCACGAAACATACTACCAATAGAAATACATTGCTTTTAAAATTGTTCTGTGTGACACGAAAAAAAGGGGGAAATCGTGTTGGTGAACACGAATCAATAGATTAAATGTTGTGACTATAACACGAAATGCCATGAGACTGGGTTGAAATGTAGCATACTGTAGGGTGCCCTGTTCTGGTAACAAAAGTGTTCAGGTTGCATCTATTGTTTTTCAAACCCTCTTAAGATGATATACTGATACAGCTTTGAGTGTAATTGCCTAATGCCACGATGAGTCATTGGAATGTGCTTTGTCATGCTCTCTCATCTGATAGCATTGTGCTTTTTAAGCAGCAACATTTTGTCCTGTTTAGCAGCATGCTTCTTGGCTAGCTAGCTTGCTAATTCCACCATGCTTTTATGCTACGCTGGTTACAGAAAATGAATAAATCAGCAGGCAGGAGTCCAGTGGCAGTGCAACGGCCCCTTTGTGGGGAATGACATGGTGGGACAGGGGAGATGTGTTAGCACATTTGTTGTCTTATTTGAGGTCTCTGTAATAAAACCTATTGCAGCTTCCATGGAGACACAGCCAATAACATTAATCTAAGGTTACTTTATCTCCAAAACATCTATCTAGTGTGACTAAATAGGAGCAAATTAGATTACGGAAAGAACAGGAAAAGCTAGTTTTGTGATGCTTCTGAGAAATTCCTCTAGCTTCTTTAAAACCATAACTACAATTGTAAACAACACAACCATTAACATGCACTTGTACAGTGCTTGAGGCCATGTATGCTTTCTAAGAGTGAATAAACGAGCCTTACATTCAATGATAAATGGATGTTAATGAGTAATCATTGAAGCACTGCAGATATGAAGTCTACAGGCACTCAAATGTGACAACCAATATTAGATGCATACTTCCTGCAATTCACCCCCCTGCCCCACGCATCCATAAACAATTAATAATCATCCATTTTGAAATGGGCTGCTAAACTAGCACCCTCACATAAAGCATATTGCAAAGTGATGACCATGTGTTTAATTATGTAACACATAAAGAAATAAATGGAAAATCACAGAACTGTATATGACAGGAGGAAAACTACTTGAAAGGGCTCTCAAGTAATTACCCCTATCCATGAATCTCTGTGCACCATTGCAGAAATTCACAACAGTGACATTAATGTGTGATGGCAACGGAAACATCTGATAAAAGGCTGGAGTGAGAAGCACGTCACTTTTTTTCATTACAACTTTTTTACCCCTCTTTGTTACCTTTGTTGTGTTGTGTTTGTAGATGAAAAAGCTTAGATCTTCTTAAAACTGACAGGCATGCTGGACAAATTATTCTGTAACGTGCTTTGATCCCCCTCCTGGCCTTTCCAATCCTTGGGGTCTTCAAAAGGTGCTTAACTGAGAACCTAGCTAACAATAAACCTCCTTCATGTCCTAGGCAACCAGACACGTGTCAAACTGGCAAACTAGTATACTGTATATACTCATGTATGTCCAGTTATGATGGTCTATGATGTTTGCTTTGTGTATCACTTCATTTATGTGATCAAGGAGCACTTGTAGGACATTCATCCTTTAAATATAAGGCTATTTGTGTCCTTGCAAAAAGTTATTGGAGCTGATAAATACCACTCTCATTTCTGTGTGTAAAGTATGGAGCTTTTATCCCAGCTTTATCATAAAGAGTTAAAAGCAGGTCTAAACATGGGTCTGTCAAAGTATAAATACACTGTAAAATGTTTGACTGTAAAATTACAGTAAATTACTGGCTACTAGTTGCATGGATTTCACGGTAATTGACTGTGAATGTTTCACAGTAATTGACTGTGAATATTTCACAGTAAATTACTGTAGATATTTTACAGTAAATTAGAATAAAAGTACAACTACATACTGTGACTTTACAGTTGCCATGCCCATGGAATTACTGTGATATAGCAGTACAGAGCTGTGATATTATGGTACCTTGCTGTACATAAATTACAGTAATTACCTCTATTTTCACACTATTACTGTAGAAGTAATGCAACACAGTAGCCAGTAATTTACTGTAAATATAAAAATGTAAATAATACGATAATATATTGTAAATCTGACTAGTTCACTGGGATTTTACCATAACTACACAATTCAATCAGCTCAATCAACAAATAAAATGCCCATTTTAACTTTGTATTACTCCATTGAAGTGCAAAGTACATTTCACAGTGTCTTGGACATGTTGTTACGGCCCCAACCTCTACTCCGTGTAGTGGCTGGTGCTGAGACCCGCAACATGAACGAATACACGCAATAACCGGTACTTGGTAACGAGCATGTATTGATGATCAGCCGTTTGCTCACACAAGCGAAACGGGAAACAAAAAGAGGTCTGGAGGACTGGCCAAAAGGAACAAACAGAAGGAGGGAACCCGAGCCAGCCACACCACGGGCCGTAGGACCCAGAACTCCCCCTAACCAAAAATCAATTATAAACCCTATGGGAAACAAAATAAAGCCACGAAAACTGGACTACCAGCTCCTCCAGGCTAAACATAAAGACACCTGCAAAAATATGGCCTACAGCTCAAAATGGCAAAGAGGTATTCTAAGGAGAGTGTCTCCCGGCGTTAGGACAGGCGAGACATCCTTCTCCTCCAGCTTCTCTTTATACACGGCTGAGTGGAATTTGGAACACCTGGGCAGAGGCGGAGCCAGGGGCAGACCAGAGAGGCTTCTCAATACTCAAATTTCCCCTCCTCGACTCCTCGGTCCTCGGTCCTCCGGTAGTGACCCGGAAATGAATTTCAGCGCGCCATTTTGAAGGACGTCTCATTTCTCTAAATGCACACCGAGGACCGAGGATCGAGCGTCGAGGAGGCTCTCTGGAGGAGCTATAACCGAGGATACACTGATGGTTCCTCCACGGCTCCTCCGCGGATGCATTT
>NW_022990556.1:0-78732 GCF_902827175.1 Gymnodraco acuticeps
TGTTTGCATCCTCTTCTCTGTCTCCTTCAGTTTTGCTCTCACCCCCTCCAGCTGTATCTTCTCCTCCTCCTGACGCTGCTTCGCCTCGTTCTTCTGCAGCTCCAGGCGGTTCAGTTTGGCTCGAGTGTGTCTGGCCGTGGCCTCCATCTGCTGCTTCAGCTCCAGCTGTTGTTGCATGCAGCAGCACTGGAACACGGCCTTCACCCAGAGACACAGAGACTCACAGGCTCTGCTCACCCCCTGCACCGACTCTGGGACAAACTGAGGGCTGTGCACCATGAGAGCGAGCTGCTGCAGACGCTCTGCTGTCACACTGCAGCGTTCGAAGAACTCCAACTCCTGCAGAGAATCAGAGCAATAGCAAGACAGCTAATTATAATATTAGCACCATCAGTTACACCTTTTCCTTTGGTGGCTGCTTTACTGTCCGTACATTATTACCCCGGTTATCTTGTAATTATTATTTTAAAACATTTTTCATGTTTTTAAATTACATTACATTTCATTTAGCTGTCACTTTTATCCAAAGCGACTTACAATAAGTGCGTTCGACCAAGAAGATACAACCTTGAAGAAAACAGAATCATATAAGTACATCAGGTTTCATAGAGCTAAACATTTCAAGTGCTACTCAACTGGCTTTAGATAAGCCAGTCCTTAGTTAGTATATAAGTGCTTTGTTAGTATATAAGTGCTTTGTTAGTATATAAGTGCTTTGTTAGTATATAAGTGCTATGTTAGTATATAAGTGCTATGTTAGTATATAAGTGCTTTGTTAGTATATAAGTGCTATGTTAGTATATAAGTGCTTTGTTAGTATATAAGTGCTTTGTTAGTATATAAGTGCTTTGTTAGTATATAAGTGCTTTGTTAGTATATAAGTGCTTTGTTAGTATATAAGTGCTCTGTTAGTATATAAGTGCTTAGTTAGTATATAAGTGCTTTGTTAGTATATAAGTGCTTTGTTAGTATATAAGTGCTTAGTTAGTATATAAGTGCTTTGTTAGTATATAAGTGCTCTGTTAGTATATAAGTGCTTTGTTAGTATATAAGTGCTTTGTTAGTATATAAGTGCTTAGTTAGTATATAAGTGCTTTGTTAGTATATAAGTGCTTTGTTAGTATATAAGTGCTATGTTAGTATATAAGTGCTTTGTTAGTATATAAGTGCTATGTTAGTATATAAGTGCTATGTTAGTATATAAGTGCTTTGTTAGTATATAAGTGCTATGTTAGTATATAAGTGCTATGTTAGTATATAAGTGCTATGTTAGTATATAAGTGCTATGTTAGTATATAAGTGCTTAGTTAGTATATAAGTGCTTTGTTAGTATATAAGTGCTATGTTAGTATATAAGTGCTTTGTTAGTAAATAAGTGCTTTGTTAGTATATAAGTGCTTTGTTAGTATATAAGTGCTTAGTTAGTATATAAGTGCTTTGTTAGTATATAAGTGCTTTGTTAGTATATAAGTGCTATGTTAGTATATAAGTGCTTTGTTAGTATATAAGTGCTATGTTAGTATATAAGTGCTTTGTTAGTAAATAAGTGATTTGTTAGTACATAAGTCATTTGTTAGTATATAAGTGCTTAGTTAGTATATAAGTGCTTTGTTAGTATATAAGTGTTTTGTTAGTATATTGTGCTTAGTTAGTATATAAGTGCTTTGTTAGTATATAAGTGCTTTGTTAGTATATAAGTGCTTTGTTAGTAAATAAGTCCTTTGTTAGTATATAAGTGCTTTGTTAGTATATAAGTGCTATGTTAGTATATAAGTGCTTTGTTAGTATATAAGTGCTATGTTAGTATATAAGTGCTTTGTTAGTATATAAGTGCTTTGTTAGTAAATAAGTGATTTGTTAGTACATAAGTCATTTGTTAGTATATAAGTGCTTAGTTAGTATATAAGTGCTTTGTTAGTAAATAAGTGATTTGTTAGTACATAAGTCATTTGTTAGTATATAAGTCCTTAGTTAGTATATAAGTGCTTTGTTAGTATATAAGTGTTTTGTTAGTATATTGTGCTTAGTTAGTATATAAGTGCTTTGTTAGTATATAAGTGCTTTGTTAGTATATAAGTGCTTTGTTAGTAAATAAGTCCTTTGTTAGTATATAAGTGCTTAGTTAGTATATAAGTGCTTTGTGAGTATATAAGTGCTTTGTTAGTATATAAGTGCTATGTTAGTATATAAGTGCTTTGTTAGTATATAAGTGCTTTGTTAGTATATAAGTGCTTAGTTAGTATATAAGTGCTTTGTTAGTAAATAAGTCCTTTGTTAGTATATAAGTGCTTTGTTAGTATATAAGTGCTTTGTGAGTATATAAGTGCTTTGTTAGTATATAAGTGCTTAGTTAGTATATAAGTGCTTAGTTAGTATATAAGTGTTTTGTTAGTATATTGTGCTTAGTTAGTATATAAGTGCTTTGTTAGTATATAAGTGTTTTGTTAGTATATAAGTGCTTTGTTAGTATATAAGTCCGTTGTTAGTAAATAAGTCCTTTGTTAGTATATAAGTGCTTTGTTAGTATATAAGTGCTTAGTTAGTATATAAGTGCTTTGTTAGTATATAAGTGCTTTGTTAGTATATAAGTGCTTTGTTAGTATATAAGTGTGCAACTCGATTTTGACAGGAAAGCTACTGGAGACTTCTAGAATTGTGTGAGTAACATTGTGTTTGTAGACTTCTCTGTTTCAGTGTGTGTACTCTGTATCAATGCTCTGTAGTTGATCTGACTGGAATTGTGATTTTAAAACTCAAAACCGCTACAGTATCTGTCAGGCAGAAACTTGGGACAAGTCATTTGACTGACACCTTAAAAGTGAACTAACTGACTGCTAGGGTTAACTTTGATTTAAACATTTGTAGAATACTAAGAGCTTTATTGAGTAGGTGTAACTGTATTAAGGGTTAAACTCATAACTTTATAACTTAGGGTTTAATGTAATTGACTTAAAAGACAATAACAAATCAGGAGGAAGCCAGTCTCGATTGAGACCCATCAGCTGGGATCTGAGGCCACTCCCCCAACAGAAACTGTATTTGAATCTCATCCTAATCACTGACCTGCCAGTGTGCAACTCGATTTTGACAAGAAAGCTACTGGAGATTTCTAGAATTGTGTGAGTAACATTGTGTTTGTAGACTTCTCTGTTTCAGTGTGTGTACTCTGTATCAATGCTCTGTAGTTGATCTGACTGGAATTGTGTTTTTAAAACTCCAAACCGCTACAGCATCTGTCAGGCAGAAACTTGGGACAAGTCATTTGACTGAAACCTTAAAAGTGAACTAACTGACTGCTAGTTAACTTTGATTTAAACATTTGTAGAATACTAAGAGCTTTATTGAGTAGGTGTAACTGTATTAAGGGTTAAACTCATAACTTTATAACTTAGGGTTTAATGTAATTGACTTAAAAGACAATAACAAATCAGGAGGAAGCCAGTCTAGATTTCCTTTTGAGGGCCACCAGCTGCAGAGTTAACTAATTAAAGGAGCGTGGCCCCACAGCTGTGAGAACTCAGCAATCAGGTGTCCATTTTAGGTAGCACTTTCCTGGAGCGTCAGCTTCAGCGTCAGACAGGCTAAGACTGGCAAAGACATTAGAGTCCTGCGGGAGTAAGACTGGCAAAGACATTAGAGTCCTGCGGGAGTCACGAGGGAGGCAAAGAGGAGGCAAATCCTACTTTGATTGAGCTAAGAATCGCTGGTGTTTTATTTTATTTGGTTGTTTAGCCCCTCATGCTATAATCATGTGGATTTTCTCCATTCCTGTTCATGTGTCTTCTCGCAATTATCACTGGCCCCGTGTATCTCGTAATCGATATAACCGGCCTGCTCTCATCTATCCCACATGCTCCACTGAGATCCAACATCTAGTTTCAGGTGGCCTGTGGAACTGCCAGTCAGCTGTTCCTAAGGCTGACTTCATCTCTGGCTACGCCTCCCTGCAGTCTCTGGATTTCCTTGCTCTCACTGAGACCTGGATTACTCCATCCAACACATCCACCCCAGCAGCTCTCTCCACTGCATATTCCTTCTCCCATACACCCAGACCAACTGGCAGATGAGGTGGCACTGGTCTCCTGCTCTCTCCCAAATGGAGCTTTTCCCTCTTCAAGCTACCTAACTTCACTCCTTCCACCTTTGAATTCCATGCCGTCACAGTAACCCATCCTATACAGTTAACCATTGTTGTTCTCTACCGTCCACCAGGCGCCTTGGGGGACTTCTTGGAGGAATTAGATAATCTCCTCTCACACATCCCTGAAACTGGTCCTCCCGCTGTACTTCTCGGAGACTTCAACCTCCAGACAGGGAAGATAGACGAACTAACATCTCTGTTAACCGCCTTTGCTTTCTCACTGTCTCCGTCCCCACCGACTCATAAAGCTGGCAATGTCCTTGATCTCATATTCTCAAGGAACTGCGCTACTTCTAACCTCTCTGTAAACCCACTCCACACATCGGATCACTTCTTCATTTCATTCTCTCTACCCCTTTCCAAACATAACAAACTAATCTCTTCTCATCCTGCACTTGTCCGCCGTAACCTTCGCTCCCTCTCCCCCTCTACCTTTGCCTCGTCGGTGCTCTCAGCCCTCCCTTCCTCTGACTCGTTCCAACTCCTGCCTCCAAACTCTGCTGCAGAAACTCTCCTCTCTACTCTCTCATCCACTCTGGACTCTCTCTGTCCTCTCACATCTCGGCAGGCTCGTCAGTCCCCTCCTGCTCCCTGGCTAAATGACGCACTGCGTGCTAATAGAACCGTCCTTAGGGCAGCAGAGCGGAAATGGTGGAAATCCAAACACCGTGACGACCTCCTAACCTATCAAGCTCTCCTCTCCTCTTTCTCTGCTTCGATCTCTCAGGCAAAAAGCACTTTCTTTCAAGATAAGATCCAATCTTCCTATTCCAATCCTAAAAAACTATTTTCCATCTTCTCCTCCCTCCTGGACCCTCCAAAAGCCCCTCCCCCCTCCTCACTTCTGTCAAGCGACTTTGTTACTCACTTTGAAAGAAAGGTTGATGATATTCGCTCTTCTTTTTCTGACTCACCTTTACTCACCGCTGGGTCACCAGACCTTCCTTCCACCAACACACTAACCTCCTTTTCCCCTCTCTCTCCAAGTGAGGTTCTTACCCTCATTACCTCTGCCCGCCCTACCACCTGTCCTCTGGACCCTATCCCTTCAAACCTCCTTCAGACTATCGCTCCTGATATTCTACCGTTTCTCACCCATTTCATCAACACTTCTCTAACTTCTGGTCACTTTCCAAACAGTCTCAAGGAGGCAAGAGTAAACCCTCTCCTAAAGAAACCCACTCTCAACCCGTCTGATGTTATAAACTACAGGCCTGTCTCTCTCCTCCCGTTCCTGTCTAAATCACTTGAACGCGCTGTCTTTAAACAACTCTCCTGTTATCTCAATCAGAACAACCTTCTGGATCCGCACCAGTCTGGTTTCAAGGCAGGTCACTCCACAGAAACTGCTCTCATTGCTGTCACGGAGGAACTGCACACTGCCAAAACTGCATCCCTCTCCTCTGTCATCATCCTGTTGGACCTGTCTGCTGCATTCGACACGGTGAATCATCAGATCCTCCTTCGCACTCTCCAAAAACTTGGAGTTTCAGGCTCTGCACTTTCCCTCCTCACCTCATACCTGAAAGACCGTACCTACAGGGTGACTTGGAGAAGGTCTGAGTACGACCCTTGTCAATTAACTACGAGGGTCCCTCAGGGCTCTGTTCTTGGTCCCCTCCTCTTCTCCCTGTACACAAACTCGCTCGGATCAGTCATTAGCCCGCATGGTTTTTCTTACCACTGCTACGCTGACGACACCCAATTAATTCTGTCCTTTCCCCGCTCAGAGACCCAGGTCGTTGCACGCATCTCTGCTTGTCTAGCTGACATCTCTCAGTGGATGTCTGCTCACCACCTCAAGCTCAACCTTGATAAGACTGAGCTGCTCTTCCTTCCGGGAAAAGATTGTCCCACTCTTGACCTAACAATCAACATCGGCACCTCAGTTGTTTCCCCGACTCAGACTGCAAGGAATCTGGGTGTGATCCTAGATAACAACCTGTCCTTCACTGCAAACATCGCTGCTACAACCCGTTGCTGCAGATACACGCTTTACAACATCAGGAAGATACGTCCCCAGCTGACTCAGAAAGCGACTCAGGTTCTGGTCCAGACTCTCGTCATCTCACGCCTAGACTACTGCAACTCCCTCCTGGCTGGTCTACCTGCATGTGCCATCCGACCTCTGCAGCTCATCCAGAATGCAGCGGCTCGTCTGGTCTTCAACCTTCCTAAATTTTCCCACACCACTCCGCTCCTCCGCTCCCTTCACTGGCTTCTGGTAACTGCTAGAATCCAGGCGAGCAGCTGCATTCTGGATGAGCTGCAGAGGTCGGATGGCACATGCAGGTAGATCTCGTTTAAAACCCTACTTGTTCTCCTGTGCTTTTGCAGACCACCTATAAGACGTACCAGTCTGTGTTTTTAAATTGGGGTTTTCTATGTTCTCGTGTTTTATATTGTTTTCGCATTATGTGAGAGAGTTTTTCAGTCTGTGGCTATAAGTATGGTTTTATTATCTCGTGTTTTTTACATTTGTTTTTTGTCCTATCGGTTTTATCTACATTTATTTATGCTGCTTTGTATAAATGTATTGATGTACAGCACTTTGATCAACACTGTTGTTTTTAAATGTGCTATATAAATAAAGTTGGATTGGATTTGATTGGATAAAGAAAACTTATTTCAAAAACATATTTATCAGAATCAGGTTTATTACCAGGAACGAGGAATTTGACTTGGTGTCGTGGTGCATACATAAAAGTAGAAAATATATATAAAAACACAGATAGAGAACTATTTTAAGGAAACTATAATAACATTAAAAACAATTGTAGAATATAGCAGTATTTACATTGAAATAGAATGAAATAAAATATGTGCAGTAATACAAAAAAATATATATTGTGTACATTGTGTGCATGAATGTAATGCAGAGGGTATATTGCCACTGTAATCTGTTTGTTGTTATTTTTAAACCTGGTTCCCCACCTGGAAGAAGTTGTCTTGTCCCAGCAGCTGCTTGGCGCTCTCCCAGCCCGGCGGACGGTTGAAAAGCAGACAGACGGCGTCCATGATCCTCACCACTCCTTCAGGAGGGTCTCTGTAGTGACGCACCTCCTCCAGGTCGCACGGATTCAGACAGGAGAGTAGCTTCAGACCCAACAGCAGCACCGGGACCACCTGAGGGGACATTTCAACATTAGAAGCATAATAGTTCAGGGTTCATACACTTTTTCACCAATGATTTTCCATGACCATTACCTAATTTTCCATGACCAAAACAAATTACTCTTTCTCAGCGGTACCACTGAAAACGGTTTATTTTAACATGGAACAGGAAAATAAGGTCTGCATATGAAACTTGTTGTGCGATCTAAAACAAATCAAATAGTAGGCTTACTAGCTCCTACACGCTAAAGCAACTAAAATCTCTCACCAGCAAAACACCTCCGCAGTTAAATTCCATTTTAAGTTTCATTACTATACGATACAGTATTTATTATCATTATAGTATTACTATTTTGGCGATTAGATCAAATATAAATTATATTTGATTCAACTTTAGTTACATTTCCATGACTTTTCAAGGTTTTTAATGACCGTACGAACCCTGATAGTTGTAATTTTAAGCTCCTCAGGGTCTCTGAAAAATAACTAGTCGTGTTGTGGTTGTGCAGTGTGGCATGATGGGAGTTGTAGTAAAGATCTGAGAAAAACCACAGAATTTCCAAAGCTAAAGACACTGATTTACTAGAAAATAACTAAGATATTATCTGAGATTTAACTGGTAACTGAACGACAAAGCCATGTGATTGATTGACAACAAAAACAACAATATATGTGTTACTTTTTTAAATGTTAATACATTTCAGAATTGTTCCTCCTAAATGCCTCTATCTTGGAAATTGTGATTTTTTTTTTTTAAACCTGGAAATCAACAATAACCCTAATTTGTCGTAGTGTAAAATGCACCGTTACCTTGGTCAAAAGCACACGACTCCACTAGATGTATAGCATAGGTCTAATTGTTTTCACACAGTCATATATGAGTGAATGTTATGTATATGATGCAGATGTGAATAAACATGTTTACCTGCTTGTGAGTGTGGCTGACCTGCTCCTCCAGGTCGTACAGCTTGTTCTCCTCGACGACACAACTCTCCTGCGCCTCCTCCAGCAGAATCCTTTGATGATCCAGCGCTGAGAGGAGCTCTAACTCACGCTGCAGGAGGGACAGAGGGGATCGTTTAGCAAGTACTAAAACTGTATTTGATCAATATATTCAACGTGTTGCAAAAGTACATTTTGTACAGATCTGTAACCATCATTTTGACACAGATATTAATTTAGGAATGGAGGATGACGATAGAATGAATCCTTCTTTAAGAATGAGATGCACAGAAATAAATGTTGCTGTTAAAGCTTCTCATTTGGAAATGAATAAGCAATATTCCTAGAACTAATTGAACTAAATGGATGCAAATATCTAAACTGTAAATTGCAGAAAACAATGATGTCCATCTGAATATTTCAATTGCAATGTTCATTTAGGAAAGTATGGTTACATTAAAGGTCACCAATCATGCTATTTGTAGGCAATAGCATGGGTCTCAGATATAAACATTTATAAAAAACATGTCCATGAAGTGTTTTGCTCAAAATACCAAACAGATCACCCATTCTAGCCATGCCTCATATCACTCTGTTTCACTTCCTGTTTCTAAAGTGCTGATTTGGGGATAAAGCTTTACAAAAAAAAAAGAATTGACAAAAAAAAGGCTTTCTCTCTTGCCGGTTATACCACAAGGTGAGTTCCTTTTTACTTCCTGCTTCTTCACACACATGCTCTCCAGTACAGGTTAGCTCTGAGTGTTAGCGATGCTAATGTAAACACCGACCATATTACGTCCAAAACAGTCGGGCATTGTTTCTGATAGCAACGTTTCTGATTGGGCCGTGGGTCCACATTTCAGATATTACGTCATATCGGACGCAAATCTGGATCAGCTCCGTTGTTCCCCGTTTTTAGAGATTTGGGTACGGAGGAAAAGAGAGAGGGTTTTATTTGCTGACGCTGCGTGAGTTCCCCGACACACCGGGGACACATAGTGATGTATAAAAGACATCAACAAGTGCATTTTGCATGATAGGTCCCCTTTAACATAATATCTTCTTTAAAAATGTGATGTAAAGAAGTAAACATTAAGAAATAAATACAAAATAATCCTGCGATCTTCTTCAGCCTCTTTAAACATCAAAATATTTCAGCACCTCGCTCTCCCACCCAGAGGACAGGCTGCTTCACAGCACTATGTAACCAAGGAAAGAAGCTTGAAACCTGTCCATTTCATCCACATTTGACTACTCATGAAATGGACAGCAGAGTCACTGCTGTAAGCAGGGTCCCACACTCACAGGCAGAGATCCAGGGTGATGCACATGGCTTTCTTACCCAGGAATAAGTGTGTGAAAGCTGGGTAAAAGTTATGTGAATACAGGGAGAGAGCAGCAGCAGGCTGTGACCCAGAGAGCTCCTTCCAGCACCTCACTCTCCCACCCAGAGGACAGGCTGCTTCACAGCACTATGTAACCCAGGAAAGAAGCTTCAATCCTGGGTATGTCAGTGTTAAAAAGTACATTAAACTGGTTTAATTACCCAGGAATAAGTGTGTGAAAGCTGGGTAAAAGTTATGTGAATACAGGGAGACAGCAGCAGCGGGCTGTGACACAGAGGTACACAACGATGTGTACACTGGGTCATTCAGAATGGGCTATTTCTGAATAAATAGCACATTCTGAACATTTGTCAAACAGAGATTCCTATTAAAAGTTATCAATTAATAGCAAGATTTGACATGGGCAAACAGGCTATTTCACAGGACACAGGCTATGTCAGACTTCCATG
Organism: Gymnodraco acuticeps; assembly: GCF_902827175.1. Lineage (NCBI taxonomy): Eukaryota > Metazoa > Chordata > Actinopteri > Perciformes > Bathydraconidae > Gymnodraco > Gymnodraco acuticeps. The sequence continues at coordinate 9,993 of NW_022990556.1, forward strand.
ACATACACCGGGAAAAGCACCTCTCTGTGGTGGCTCACAGAGCCCCAAATGACGGACTAAGCAGCTCCAGCATCGCTCCCTGACATGAGCAAACAGGCTAAGTCACACTACCAGGAGACAGAGCGCGAAAACCACCTCTTTCTGGCCCTACACAGAGCCCCAAATGACGGACTAAGCAGCTCTAGCATCGCTCCCTGACATGAGCAAACAGGCTATGTCAGACTTCCATGAAATACACCGCGAAAAGCACCTCTCTGTGGCGGCTCACAGAGCCCCAAAGGTCGGACTAAGCAGCTCCAGCATCTCTCCCTGACATGCGTACTTCCATAACCTCGCGCACCTTGGGTCCCCGGGCCCCCGGACTTAAGCACTCCCCCACGGACTAAACCCAGATGATCACACCCTCAAGAACCTCGTGCCCCTGGGAACCTTAAAGGGGGGGTGGAGTTTGCGGTGCTTTATCGTCCGCCCATCGGCATTAATATTCGTCCTTATTCACAGCACCACCCACCCTCCTGTGGAGGATGTTCTCATGGCTCTGGTAACACTTAAAGGTGGTGGATTTTGCGGTGCTTTATCGTCCGCCCACCAGCATCCATATTCGTCCTTATTCACAGCACCACCCACCCTCCTGTGGAGGATGTTCTCATCGCCCTGGTAACCCTTTAAATAGTCTGATACTACCACTGCACTTTACAAGCCAGAAATAATGTTTAAATTGTCGGGGAAAGTGTTTTTAAACGTTTGGAAGAGATTTGTAGCCTGTCATTTTGCAAGATATCATTTAACATTGAAGCTCTCCTGGAGATGGACAGAATATGTCAATTTCGAGGAGAGCTTCAATGTTAAATCATATCTTGCTAAATGACAGGCTAAAACCCAGGAATAAGTGTTTCAAAGGCGGGGAAAAGTTGTTTAAAATAGTCTGATACCTCCAGGGCGCATCACCGCATTTTACAAGCCAGGGAAGGTGCCTGAATCCTGGGTAAACTTTGTTTAAATAGTCTGATATCTGGCACTGTATCAACCCCTGGGAATCTTCAACGTTATTAAAATGTTTTTTTATTTATTTAATTATCACATGATTTTTACAAAAACAGTATACACAATATGCATAATAAACATAATAAAAACATGATTAGCGGGGGCCCGGGGGCCATATTAGCCGTCTAACTTGTACGGTGCACCGAGGGAAAAAGGCTGAGTCCACGGCCTCTACCCCCACATCAGGAGTATCAACCGGCCCTGAAGAAGAGGTATCACTGCTATCCGCCCCTGAGTCCTCTTCGGAGGTATCTGACGGCGGTAGAACTCCTTCCGATGATGCTGCTGCTGCTGCAGCTGCTGCCGCCCTGAACATGCAGCGGATCTTCAATCCCTCCTTTATTCCAGGCGTATTCGCGTAGAACCGGTCTGCAGTGCTTACGTCGTGACACATAAACCTGGCGAGAATCGACCTGCTTTCTGGATCTTGGTGATGCTTGATATTGTCAGCCAGGGCAGTGCGCAGGATTTTGAAGGTGACGGCTGTTTCTAGCCCAGCATCAGCCCAAGCCCTCTTCAAGTGAGCGTTCAGGTTCCTGGAGGCATGCTTCCCCGTTGTGAAAAGGAAGAATTCATTCTGAGGACCCGACAAGCCCTCTTTTATCCCCATCCACCGCATGACCCAGCTAAACTCCTTCACTGTAAGCACCAGCTGTGCTTCGCCAAATGTCTTGGCAGTCTTGTGATCCTGCACATGGATGATGTAGCCCTCAGCAGTGCCCCTTAAGTCCGCCTCTAACACCTCAGTGTTGGTCATGTTTGCGTCCACACCCGGACTGTGTGTAGTCCTGTGTCTTGGATCCTCTATCCTGAGTTCTGGATTAAGTCGTGGACTTCGGGTCGTGGCTGAACCTGTCTCTGCGGTCCTGCCTTGGGTCTCGCCATGCTGCTTCCCTGATGGCTTCCACAGGATTGTAGCTGACATCCTCGTGGATTCATCTTCTTATTACAGACACATGCATTTCCTAACATTCGGTCTATATGCTGTAAAAATGTATTATCTCTTACACACGGCATCTATTGCACGTCTGTCCGTCCTGGGAGAGGGATCCCTCCTCTGTTGCTCTCCCTGAGGTTTCTCCCATGTTCCCTTTAAACTGTGGGTTTTCTCTGGAAGTTTTTCCTTGTATGATGTGAGGGTCTAAGGACAGAGGGTCTAAGGACAGAGGGTGTAAGGACAGAGGGTCTAAGGACAGAGGGTCTGAGGACAGAGGGTCTAAGGACAGAGGGTCTAAGGACAGAGGGTCTAAGGACAGAGGGTCTAAGTATAGAGGGTCTAAGGACAGAGGGGGTCGTTTTTCTCATACTGATATTCTGAACAATCTGTGCTGTTGTATTTGCTGTAAAGTGTCTCTACCGTAGGCTATTTGTATTATATGTACAGCACTTTGGCTCGACCAAAAATCGTTTATAAATGTGATATATAAATAAAACTTGATTTGATTTATACGCTTCTTGAAATACAAATAAAAACACATCGTTCTTCTAAAAACAGATTACAAATCACCTGAAAATGGTACAAACAAGTGGCAACATGTGTGACGAAGGTGTTGCGCTGGGCTATATCACGCAATCAAAATAAACTTAAGCTCGCTTCATTGCGGAGATATTCCCGCGAGAGTGCGGAAAACTTTAATTAATGTATTTATTTCAAATGTGACATTTTACCAATATACTCACGGACCGCTAGGGGGCGCTCACGGACCACACTTTGAGAAGCACTGTCACACAAATTGCTAACACGGTTGTTTAAATCATTTGTGACTGTGCTGAGAAACGACCTGATATAGAAACTGTGGCAGTCTTCTGCAGCTTTGTCAGGATATTGACCTCCAGATGAAAGTGCTGAGTGGCTGAATATTACCTGCTGTGCCTCTGAAACCTCCTCCTGCAGTTTCACCAGGTTCTGTTTGTACCGAGCTGCTTCGCCGCTCATCACATCCAGACGGGACAGAACAGCTGCTAATCTGGTGAATGTAGAGAAGTTATTGTAAACCAGAGTTTGTGTGTACGTTTATCTAGTCAGACATTATAGGGTAGTCCTTTAAACCTGGAATCTATTACTGCAACAAATCCAACCTTTTGGAATTTAACGACATTTAATTTAGTTCCTATTGATGCCCTTTTGAAGAGGACCTATCCTGCTGTCTGTGGTGTTCCCTCTCCTGCTGTCTGTTATACAGGTACATTAGTGCATGTAAATGGTCCAACACATTTTAGGTGATAGAGTAAGGGGCGGGACATCTCTAAGCGGTGGACCAATCACAACAGAGCCGGCCAGCTAACCAATCAGAGCAGCTCTGGTTTCAGACCCATTACAGCTTCCCAGAAGAGCTTACATTCTTATAAAAGCTGAGTGAAGACCCACCTTTTTAATTTGGCTTGAATAGAATTTGTGTATGTGTTTGTGAAGCATGTTGTGTTAAAATGCTATATAATTAAAGTTTGATTTGATTGAATGTTATCCAGGATCGCATCAGAAATGTCTGTAAAGCTCTGTAACTTATTGACTTCTTGAAAAGCAGTCTCCTGATCTTGCTGAAGTTGGTGGACATCGTTCTTTATTGTGTGACCTGACCATCACTCGTCTCTGTTTGTGTCTCTTGTTTGAAACTAGCTCTCACCTACCACCATGTTACATTCTTATTATCACTCAAGGGCAAATGCTTTCACAGACATCACGATGCAGAGGCTGTGCTCCAAATATAAAAGAAAATATATATCACATGTTTTAACTCTGTGTTGCATCCAGTCCTTGCAGAATCTCAGAGATCTACTGAACCCCCTTTGCAAAAGTGCCTTATCAGGGTGTATGCAGGAATCCTGAAGTCACATGTAAGACCTTTTAAGACCTTTCCATACATTTTAAGACCTCATCGTCACTTGGAGTTTTAACCGGTTACCTTGGCGACACACTTTACCTCACATTTACTATACAGTACTGATTGTCCTTCCTCCTTATCTTCCAACCAAACGCAGACTTGCATTTCCCCATAACGATGTTGTTTAACAACCGGCGTAAACGGACCTTTGCACGATATCAAGCAGTGAGCGTGCGATGTCCTGTTCAGATGACGTCAAATCCAACGGGATGCCATAAATAAACTACACAGAATCACACTACACACCTACGCAATGATTACATTCAGGCAGACTGTAGAATACAACCTCTTTGGACCATTTATATACTTATAGAACACAAGCTACAAAATGCAATACTTTGGAAAATGCCCTTTAATACTTTTTAATAGCCTTCATTTTCGCTAAATTGATTGATCGATCAACTTTTAATACTTTTTAACCAGTTTAGCCCTGAGCCTGTTTTTCAGGTCTCAGGCTCGAAAATGACATTCCCAGAACAAATGACCATATCTTCTAAAAGGGTTAAATTAATAATCTGTTTTCTCAAAGTAATGATAAACCTTGGATGTAGAAGTGTCAGAATCAATATAGATGTTTTTATTTTAAAGTAAATTCAGATTGAACATAGTAAAACAAATTAAATTATAGTGTCCGTCCAAAAATTAAATTACTTATATAATATAAATATCAATTACTTATAGTGAAAACCACCCTTGAATGATGGGATAGTAGACTAAAAGCTTTAGGAATCCAAACTATAACATATAATTGTCACGATTCTCAGTTTATGTCACGTTTTTAGTTTTGTATGTCTAGGTTTGGGTTTATTTTGCTGTTTGGTTCTCCCTGTTTCCCTTGTGTATTGTCTGGTCCCTCTCTCTGTGTTTTTCCTCCCTGTCGTTAGTTTCCCTGGTGTGTCTAGTTGTCTGATTGTGTTTTGTTGTCCTTGTGTTTCTCCTCCCCTGCCCGGCTGTTTCTCGTCTCGTGATTACCCCTCCCTGTATTTAGTCTTGTCTCTTCCTGTGTTCAGTGTTGGTTCGTCTTTTGTTTGTGACTGAGTTCACCGGTGAGTTTTCTGTTTTTTGTCCAAGTTATTTTCTTTTTATCCTTGAAATAAAGGTTAATCAGAGTTATCTGCATTTGGGTCCTGCTTCCTTCACTCAACCGTAACAATAAGTACCCTGTATCAAGATTGATGCAAAACAAGTGACATTTGACCTGTTTAGAGAGGTTTAGCAAAAAAAAAACACTTCTGGGGTCATTAGGGTGCATTTTGATGATTGACATCTCTTTTTAACCGTTAGAGCCAATATGCCCCGGAACCGGAAGCTGCAATACACTCTGGTGGCTATCATTAGCAGCTAATATGAAATCTCCGTTTTGACATAAAAATTATGAATTATCAGTAATAATTTCAAAGTGACAGACACATTGGATTAACCATTGGATTAACCTTCAGCAGCGTTTTTCTCGTTTTAATGCCATTGAACACGACTTTTGATCAGAATAACAGCTAAGGTGAGACGGTCTCCCGTGAATACTCCGTGAAGCTACGTGTTGTGATGTCTGTGTTTGCTTCCCCTGTCGCGAGTTCTGATCGCTCAGTGATGATACTGATATTTCTGGAATCTCAGTTTGCTAATCGCTGGATTGGATGTGCAGTTACAATAAGTAATAAGGGTATTTATACCGTGAGTTCTGTGTTAGCATTTTTTCGCTCAGAGCTCATTTAGACACTTCTTGTGAGACTTGTGTTTTGTTTCGGTAAACATGGTTCACATCTTCACTTAGCTGAGTTTCTAACCATTAAGTGAGTATGACACATTAAAAGGTTTTTAAATATTAATAAGCCCTGAGACACAGTTTCATGAAAAAACTACCGTCAGACCCGGATTAGGATCCTCTCGGGCTTAACAGGTTAAAAACCTGCGGACAACCTGCTTATTCTTACTTTAATAGAAAAACACATCATTTATGAGACATGTTGTGGATTAGTTTGATCATTTCCTCATATTGTTTGCTTCTTATCCTGCTTTATATTGTGTTACTGTAAATGTATAAGTCAACATGTATATTTTCTACTTTTTCTTTAATGTTATTTTATTTCTATTGAGATCAAAGTCAACTTTAATGTAAATTGTTCTGTGTGTTTGTACAGACAGAGAGATCAAAATAACGTTTCCAACAATCCTGAATACAAAATACAATAATACAAATATACAAATGTGTATAAATATGTATATCCTCTATATATGGGGCATTCTACAGAATTAGTACAAAGTGCAGTCCCACAACGAGAAAAACTATTTAACAAAGCCAAGCCAAATGTAAGGAAGAGATTCCACCAATACTTAACTCGATAGCATGTCTGCATGTAAGGGAGGAAACGTATACAAAATGTACACCACCCCAAATTGATCATGTTGTTGATAGTGCTACAGATGCGCTGCGAATAAAATTAGACTCTGTTGCTCCTTTGAAAAAGAAGAACATAAAACAACATAGATTAGCTCCATGGCATAATGCCGAAACCCGCAAAATAGTAAATATTCTCTCCGCTTCGCTTGACAAACCCCGTGATAGTCCTCAAGCTCTGTGATTGGATGTTTGAGTGTGCGCCGAGGGTTACGCCGAAAGTCAAACAGCACTTTGAAATGGGATGGAACCACGGCAGACTGTCCAAACTGGATTGCACGTCTGTCCGTCCTGGGAGAGGGATCCCTCCTCTGTTGCTCTCCCTGAGGTTTCTCCCATGTTCCCTTTAAACTGTGGGTTTTATCCGGAAGTTTTTCCTTGTACGATGTGAGGGTCTAAGGACAGAGGGTGTCGTATTGTCATACTGATAAGCTGTACAAATTGTGAAGTCCACTGAGACAAATGTAACATTTGTGATATTGGGCTATATAAATAAACATTGATTGACATTTATTGAACAAAACAATTAAGTATTCAGACATAGATATTTACTAAGAATATGTTATGGTCTATTTAAACATAAGGCATTACATTATATAGTGATAAGCTTAATATATACAAAAACATCATTTATAGGGTACTTTCTATTGGGAAGTAGCTGTCCCCAACCCTGACATCTACATTTGAATTTCTGTTAATAACTCTTAAAACATTTTTTTTTATTTAGTTCAATGGTGTATTTAGAAGATATTTATGATTACATTCAAACAGAAGTTGGAATATTTAGATTTATTGTGGTATCATTTTCTTTATAAAAAAACTATACTCAAAAAAACATGTCGCCAGTTTTAATTTCTCTACCGAAACACAAGGGGTTTTAGTCCAATGGCTGAGCCTGTTTTTTAGCCACACCACAAGGCAGTGACACTGCATCCCTGTCCCTCATGATTGAATGGCAATTAGCTATATCTTATACTTTTGATAGAAATCTGTTCCAAAATCTGAAAATCGCCGTGTAACCTTAAGAATTGTCACTACCGAACACATATTATCTTCAATCAAAGGGGACCTATCATGCAAAATGCACTTTTGTACGTCTTTTATACATGAATATGTCAATATGTCGGTGTGTCAGGGAACTCACCAAGTGTCAGAAAACACAACCCTCTCTATTTTCCTCCATACCCAAATCTCTAAAAATGGGGCTGCAACAGAGCTGATACAGACTGATACAGATTTGAAATATCTCTGACGTCAGAAACAAGGAGCTCCGCCTATATGGGCAACTCTCCACCTATCAGGGGAATGAGAGGTTGCCGTGGCATGGTAACAGCATGGTCACAAGACGCTCGTGCCTCGCCCCCCTCCTTTGCAGGGGGGCGTGGTCAGCTGCAGCTCATTTGTCACAGAATCAGCCCTTGCAAAAACAGGGCCTTTTCAAATGAGTGTGATGTATTGCCTGCCGCGTAACCAATGTTAGTTGAACAATGCCGACAAACAGCTTTGGTTCGGTCCACCTGTCTTTGCCCGTCATCCTTGTACGTAACTGCGAAACCAAAATGTTCCCAAACCGGAGACTTCAATGATGCTGGAGGATTTTCCAGCTCAACTTCATCTGCGTTCGCCATTTCAACAGTTCCTCAAATTACTGACTACATTTGAACGCATCCCTGTGACCAGCTCTCATAGTATGCCTCTCGTCCAATGAAATGACTTGCTCGCTCTATGACGCGTTGAACCCAATGTGAGCAAATTACTCTGAATGCTGCGACGCAGCACCTGAGATTACTTCCAAAAAGTTGTTCACGTTCTCAATTTCTTACGTTTGACGTTATACACACGTGTACCGAACCGAAGGGCCCATACCGAATATATTGGGTACGAATACGTATACCGTTACACCCCTAGACACTACCGAAACACTGGATGTTTTGTAAAAAATTAAGTATATTGACTTATCAAATAAAACGATATGATACTTATTGGTTTAATGTATGTTCAATTTCAACAATCATCAACTCTGGAATCAATATGATCAGTATTATGCATTTTACAAAGAAAGTTTGCATTGCTATTTTTATGAATTGTATACATTTAACTTTGAAATTTGATTAAAAATGCAATTTTATTAATTTAATTGTGAAAACCCTCAAGAAATATTTGTTAAAATACTATTTAGATAAGGGAAGGTAAAACAATCTTAACAGGTTCATATAATACTTTTTTACTACAGTGTACTATGTTTTGGTAGTGACCATCTTTGGAAGAGGAAGAACATTCCAATACAGTCTGAAAATACGATATCAAAATGTACAGTTCTTTTACTAAATATGTGTAGATATGGTACAAAATATATATGGACAAAGTTTTGGGGAAAAAACATACAACATTTCAAAACATTTCCAACCTCACATTGGTCCAATTCGGTAGAATGGCCCATATACAATCAACAGTCACATTTACACATATGCACACATTAAGATAAAACACAACAATCAAAATAACAAAATAACAGTCACTTCAATATGTTAGGGAATGTACATAGTGCAAGATTGTCCATTATCTTATCTTATCTTCTTTAAGCTACAGTGGAGCTGCAGCATATCAAACACTGGAGGCACAGAGAGAAGAAGAACTACCTGTTAGTGGATATTTACCTGTTGGCTCTGCTCTGATGTTGTGTGTGCAGATGTTTAAAGAGGTGATGAAAGTGTGCAATAAACTCCAGAAAGGTCTGAGGGTTGAACGTCTGATCTCTGAGCAGCACAGACGCATACTGACATGCAGACTGATGGATTCCTGCCATAACCACAGACAGGCCGGCCTCTGAGGTGTCTCTCTCTGCTGAATAAAGGGAAAAGGAGAGCGCATTGTAGATATGACACTACCAGTAAAAAGAGGTAAATATAAGGAGAGTGTAGACTGACTTATAGGAGGGTTTGTTTTGAGGCATTGAGCAGCAACTTCCACTAGAGACAGTCTGGACCACGGCTGGTAAATGTCCACACACACACTCAGGCTCAGAGCCTTCATCAGCTGTGTCTGCATCACAAAGGATAGAATAGCATTCAATATTCAATTTGACCTGCACTTAGTATAGAGAGCCCTTTCCACCCATCGCACCAGAGTAGATTCAGGACTGCGTATACACAACAACATGGACTACAGTTTGTTTGAAGGAAATCTTAAGTGAAGATGCAGAAATAAAACACCAAACACTGCACATCCATTTCAAGGTTTTATTTTAAATGGTGTTAATTATATAAAATATTGTAAACCAGCTTGATAATATTGGTACATTTTCATTTTGATACACCCAATGATATACGTTTTTAGTGAGTTTTTTGGTTAATTCTGAAAAAAACTTTGAAGGAAATCTTGTAGAAATGAAAGACCAAACACTGCATCCATTTTAAGAGTTAAATAATATTTGATGTGGTATCAAGTTTAGCCCTGAGCCTGTTTTTCAGGTCTCAGGCTCGAAAATGACATTCCCAGAACAAATGAATATCTTCCCTTCGAAAAGGGTTAAATGAATAATCTTTTTTCTCAAAGCAATGATAAACCTGTGAGTTGGATGTAGAAAAGTCAGAATCAATATATATGTTTTTATTTTAAAGTCAATTCAAATTGAACATAGTAAAAAAAAAAAGATTATAGTGTCCGTCCAAAAAAAAAACATTACTTATAGTGAAAACTAACCTTGGATGATGGGATGGTAGACTAAAAGCTTTAGGAATCCAAACATAACATATAATAAGTACCCTGTATCAAGATTGATGCAAAACAAGAGAAGTTTGAGCTTTTTAGAGAGGTTTAGAAGAAAAAAAAACACTTCTGGGGTCATTTGCCGTTTCTCTGGAACCCAATGGTCGATTATGATGGTTAGGGTTATCTTTTGAACTGTTAGAGCCAATAGAATCAAAGGGAAAGTTCCTAATTCCACATACACGTTCCATTGAGGAGTGAGAGTGATGCGCACGCAGTCGAAAGCTATGTTACGCTCTGAAAACTGAAAATTAGGTTTATTGCTGATGGATTATCAGTAATCATTTCAAAGTGACACAGACACATTGGATTAACCCAGTGGTTCCTAAAGTAGGGGGCGCGAGAGACCAGGAGGAAAAATGCGAGAGACCAGGAGGAAAAATGCGAGAGACCAGGAGGAAAAATGGTTATTAAAAAAAAAGATTTATAAAAAAAAAGAAAAATCATAATTTGAGAAATTATTGATTTGAAAATAATATGATACAGTACTATTACGTCTGGGTCTCTGTGTTTCTTTAAAGCTCGGCTCTGTGTGTGTGGAACAAGCCATTTTGTGTGTGTGTGCGAGCGAGAGAGAGCGAGAGAGAGCGCACCGGTACCGGAGATCGTTGTTGTTAGCTTCTGGTGCTAGCGAGCTACGCTAACGGATATAAGGAGTTTTTTCAACAACAAAGTGGAGGAGAGTCCTCTCCTGTCAGACTGAGAGACTCAGTGAGCTAAAGGACCCTCTCAGTGTTATCTCAGTGGGTCTCAAACGGTTTGGTCACCATTAATGTAAACAATTATTTCCAAGGCACACGTTTATATGATCATTATAGTTATAAAAAAATAAGAGAATACATGAAAAACAGGTATGAAATACTATATGACACTAAAACAAGAATAAAGTTTAAAAGGGTGATTTGTAAAATATCCATAAAGAAAAAGTAAATCTGTTTACAGTTCTGTTTCATCTGGGTGTTGAGAGAGGTATCCATAGATCTCTTCATGTTGCTCTCAAAGTGCACCAGATTGATGCTTTTAACTTCAATATTTAAAAATTAATCTTCCCGGGGGAGCATGCCCCCCGGACCCCCCTATGTGAGGTCCACTCACCACCTATAAAAATAGCACGTTACCCCTGCTTACACCTATATGCCGTGAGCTGATTATCGAGCCTTCATTGTAACAGTCGCGGGGACGTTGTGTATATGCGTGGGGAGTGTTCCACTGTAGCGCCCGGTACATTAAGGGGAAACCCTAAATGTTTGAGCACCCTCTATGAAACGTCAAGCTACCCCACAGCACCCCAAAATAAATCTCTGGCGCCGCCACTGAGCCTGACTTACTCTCATGTTCCCATTAACCCAGCTTCCGCAAATGTCTTTCTTTTTGGTGTCTATATACGCCGGGATCCGGAGTCATGGATGATCCTGCGGTCCTGTGTCCTGCATCGCGAGCCCTGGATCTTGAGTCGTGGCTGTGGTCCTGGATCATAGGTCCTGGATGGATATCCTCGTGGATTCATCTTCCTATTATACACACATGCATTTCCAAACATTTGGACTACCTATGTTGCAAATGTATTATCTTTTCAATTTACACACGGCATCTATTGCACGTCTGTCCGTCCTGGGAGAGGGATCCCTCCTCTGTTGCTCTCCCTGAGGTTTCTCCCATGTTCCCTTTAAACTGTGGGTTTTCTCCGGAAGTTTTTCCTTGTACGATGTGAGGGTCTAAGGACAGAGGGTGTCGTATTGTCATACTGATATTTTGTACAAACTGTAAAGTCCACTGAGACAAATGTAACATTTGTGATATTGGGCTATATAAATAAACATTGATTGATTGATTGATTGATTGATTGATTGATTGACTTGTGTTGGGGGGGCCCGACATTTGTTTTTCTCCAATGGGGGGGCCTGACAGAAACAGTTTGAGAGCCACTGGATTAACCTATGGATTAACCTTCAGCAGTGTTTTTATCGTTTTAATGCCATTGAACAAAACTTTTGATCAGAACAATAGCAAAGGTACGTTTTTGCTACCTAAAGCTACGTTGTGTGATGTCTGGGTTTGATTCCCCTGTGGCGAGTTTTGATCGCTCAGTGATGATACTTATACATCTAGAATCTGTGGAATCTCAGCTTGCTAGCTGATATCTTTGTTATGCAGATCCGATAAGTAATAACGTGTTTATACCGTGAGTTCTGTGCTAACTGCGTTAGCATTTTTTCGCTCTGGGCTCATTTAGACGCTTCTTGTGAGACTTGTGTTTTGTTTCGGTTAAAATGGTTTGTATAGTCAGTTAGCTGAGTTTCTTCCCATTATCTGGGTATGACACATTCATAGTTTGTTCAATGTTAAGAAGCCCTGAGACGCTGTTTCTTGCAAGATGTCCCGCGGGGGCATGGGGCTAAACAGGTTTATTAGTAATGTTCGGAACCTGTTTAAATGTTTGTCCGCAGGTTGACTTTTCCAACTAACTGGTCATAAAAGAACAGTTTGTGTTTCAATATTTAATTACAGGTACATTGGTTCAGTGACAGGTGTTGTAATAAATAAATAAAAAAGGTATTTACGGTCAATCCACGGTCTCCATTGTTTGCAGGAACCTCACTGCTGTCTGTCGTTGTGAAGGGCAGCAACAGGAACACGTGCACATTTCTGTGGATTTGGCTCAAGTACCTGTAAAAAAAACAGTATTAACTTGATTAACAATTAATCACATTTTCAAATTTCAGCCCAGATTTGTTGTCTTTAAATAAGATCTAAACGTGGCAACAACAACATCCCAATATTTAAGGCAGTTTCCTCTTACTTCTCAGACATCCAGTAGTCCATACGATATCGTCTTGACTTCCTCACATCAGTCGCTCTGGAAACAACGTTCCTCAGATCCTCGGTGTAAAGTCCTGCTTGTGTTTGGTGAGCCATCGCCGCCAGCAGCTCCCATCTGATTGGCTGACTGACTCCTTCATGAACCAGTATGATGACCCTAACTCCATCCACTCTTGTTTTGTTCACAGCTTCTTTGAGGATTTCGTGCAACTCATCCTCGTTACTGGGATGCACCTCCATCAGCAGGTATCCGGTTATAAAGGCAGCTAAACGCACTGTGGTTTTACGACCTGTGCTTTTGTTGGAGGCCATCAGCAGTCCGTGACCTCCGGGTATAAGCAGCGCCCGGAGGATGTGTAACAGCTGACCCACCCTCTGTCTGTGCACCACGCATCTATTTAAAATATTATAATCAGCTTCCTGTCCTTTGTCTTCCTTGTTTCTGCTGATGAGGACACGCAGTTGCTGCAGTAATACCTCAAGGTCTCTGTCCTGGTAAGTAAAGCTACACTTAAAAATGTGTTTCTGATTCATTGGAGCCTCAGAAAGATCAGGAGCATACACAAGATTAGCCAGTTTGTCCTCCATATGCTGAAGAATCTGGGGTTGCATAGCATGAGTTTTTAGGCTTTCTTCTACTGACGAAATGTTTCCAGACAAAGAGGAAGGTTCAGTCAATGTCTGGGCTTTCTTCAGGTCGGATTGTCCAGCTGGTTTTGTCTCTTGAGGCAAATTACGGTTACCTAAACTCTTAGCTATTGGCTGACCTTCAGTGTCCGAGGGGAGTGTGTGAATATCAAGCCTTTTGACATCTAAACTGACAGGAGAAGTTGCATCAGCCAATCTACTTCCATAGTGAGTTGTTGCTGTCATGGCTATGAGGGACTCAAGAGTTTTGCTTTCATCCTCGGAGCATAACCTGTCGCTGAATGTACGCAAACACTCATGCATCCAGAGATGTGCGATGTTAAGGACTGGTTCAGACTCTGGAAGGATTAGTATTGTTTCCTCCTTTTGTTGCATTGTCCCTCTGTCAGGCTGCCAGAGACACAAACCCTTAAACACCTTCTGAAGGTCATGATGGGAAAATATGAAAAGGGGCCTCTGCACAGTAGGCTTGAATTGGTCACACACGGCATCATACACATTCTTAGTTGCAGTGATAATGCAACATGCCATATCCTCAGCACTCTGCGTTAGTTGTGTTTCTTTGAGCCACATCTTTAGCCGAGGAGAATGGATAGACAATATGACGTCCATAGAAAGGCTGGGGAGCACAAAGTTGGAGAACAGGCGTGAGAGCCTGGAGGAAATCACTGTACTGTGTGATCCAGAGACACAACAGGTGGCCATGTAGCTGAGGGAAGCAGCACTCAATAACTTGAAGTTGTAGCCGTCAAATGTTAGAATCCGTCCCATCGAGATACTCTGTCGGAGCGTGTCTAGAGCCGTAGACATCTTCCCAAAGACATCTATAACAGGCACAATATAGATATTAACCTCAAGAAGCTTCAAACTAAATGCCCTGAAGTTAAAGGTCTCCTATTATACTGCTCTTCGTCAATATATCACAGGTCTCAGATATATACAGAGCCTTTCTCTGATTGGCTGAAACACCAAACAGATCATTGCAGCATTACCCATAATCCCCTCTGTTTCAGCCCTGTTCCCAAAGTGCTGATTCTCTGTCTGTTACTTTAGATGAAAATATGGAGCCCCTCCCCACGCCCCTCTGAGAGACATGTGGTTACAAAGAACTCAATGGAGCTCTAGGAGGAGATCCAGGTGATAAAAAAAGATAAAAAACATTATGACATCACAAAGTGACCAAAATCTGATCAGCTCATTTTCAGACGGGTTTTCATAGAGATGTATCAGGACAAAAAGAGAGGGGTCTTTGTTCCTGAGACGTTCAGAATCTCAAATATTTATGTAAAAGTAGATTTAGCATAATAGGTTACCTTTAATGTTCTTACTCACCTCTGGGGGCTTCGTGCAAATCATCCACAAAGACAAGCAGTCCAGTCTGTTTTGCATTGGGACCCTGAGTGTCTCTGCAGTTCTTCGTGCAGTTGATGGTCTTCAGTACGGTGTGTAGGTCTCTGGATCTCAGTAGAGGACTGGCTGGTAGAGTAATGTGTGGCTTCTCAAAACTCAGCAACGTTCTGCACAGAGTCGTTTTTCCAGAACCGGGTTCTCCTGAGAGCAACACCGGCTGGTTCGCCTCCAACATGATGTTCAGAAGAGAGGCATACTTCCTATACTAAATAACAAGACATGTGTTAGTTATAATGTTTAAACAGATGTATTATATATGTGTGTACTTTCAATGCACAAGAGTATTCTGGACAAACCATGGGAGGAATAGATTTTGTCAGCAGTGTGTTCTTGGAGCATGTCTTGATGTCGATGTTAAAAAAGTATTCAAACACACTCTCTCCATCAGGAACCACAATTCTGTATCGGCAGGTAAACAGCACTTGATGGGCCACTGAGTCGAACCGTGGCCAGTGGCTGAAGGAAATCATAAAGTATGTGAAGAAAATTGGCGAGAAATGTTGTTTGTGTACAGAAATATGTGATTTATTTTGCAATAACATACAAAATTGATTATTTATGGCATCATTTTGATAAGAAAACCAAAATGGTCTTACCGAGGATGCAGATGTCCACTAAATCCCCAAATATAAGCCACCAGGAAAAGGTTTCTGTTCAGCAGGCCTTTGCTGTCTGTTCCGGCTCTGTGTAGAGGTGTATCTGGTGGAAAAAAATAGGCTATGAAGTAATAATAAAAGTTAAGTCACTACCTTAGCTTGAATAAGACTTTCTGTTCAACCGTCCTGGTTATACCTTTTTTGTACACTTGTGGTGTTGCCCCAGCTTTCTCCCCTTCCTTCCCGACATGCTGAAGGAGGGCTCGTAGGATCCGAACAAACGACATGATTTCTCTCATCCCATGCACAACGCTTTCAAGAGATTCTCCTTCATTTAGGATTGCAGATGTTAAAGCGGTAAGCGTGTTGGAGAACAGATCTTCAGCCAGACGATTCCACATGTTCAAGGTTCCTTGATCTAGTTTGTGTTCAGAAGACAGAGCATCCATTTCACTCCTCCACACAGCCTTCCACAGATCAGAACCTGAGAAATAAACCAGGCTGCAGCGGGTCACTGCAGAGGGACTTGCATCACGTAGATCAGTGACCTCCATCACTAGTCTAAGGTGTGGTTGGGATGGCAGTATTTCCCCTGATGACAGGCACAGAAACTGGTCCTGAGGACTGCACATTGTAGTTAAGTAGTCCAACCAGCCTACAGGATTCCCATCCATCACCAGCCATTTATGTATCTGATCACTTTTCTGATTCTTGTTGCAGATTTTTGGTTCTGAATCTCTCAGCACCTTTACTACAGCTCCATCTTGCCATCCTCTCTTTTCACAGAAGCTGCCAAATAGCTCCTTATGGGACATGGCATTAGGAAATAAAACCACGGTGTCCACAGAGTTCCAGGTTGAGATCTGTGGGGTATCTCCTTCCATCCTATTGTCATTTTCTGTCAACGCAGCCAGGTGATTGAGTGCTTCAGCAAGAGCACAGCGACAGGTTGTCTTTCCACTACCTGAAGGGCCTATGAGAATAACTGCGGGAGAGAGTTTCATGGTATGGTAGAGTCTCAGAGAACTGCTTATTATTTCAGTGTCAGCGTGAAAACATTTCCTTTGTAATTCTTCTGTTAGTGCATATTTAAGTTGAGTCTTTTCTTCTTCCTCGATGTACTCTTGGAAGAGAGGAAACTGGCATGCAATAGGGAATGTTTCCTTGAGAAGGATGGAGAACTGCAAGGCTTTCTTTTGTTCATAAAGAACAGGTAATGAGACAGAAAGAATGGCTTTGACAATAGCTGTCTCCTCCATTAATCCCTGTATAATGGACAAATGAGAACTGAGAAACCTGGAGGGTTTTTCAGCTTCTTTTCTGTCCTTATCATCAACTCTGACAGTCAGAGTTTCTGAAGGTGTAGGATCGGCCTCATCAGAAATGTCTTTTTGCCTTTCACTTTGTTGGAAGTGCATTTCAGATGCAGAGATGATCTTTTGCAAGAGGACAAGATAGCAGCTCTGGTGGTCATTGATGGAATCAGGCAGACAGAGGGAATCCTGGGCCAGGCTGATGAGGTCCACCAGACGTTGACTTAAAGACACGGCGTCTGAGTAACCAATGGAAGTCAGCATTACTTCTGCGATGATCCTGTAATCTGGAAGGGTTAAAGCGATGGGTCTGGTAGCACATCGCAGAATCTCTGGAACCTCAGATGAATACCCTTTGGATGAGATGACAACACATCCATAGCTTGGTCTGGCAGAAATGCTTTTCCCTGCAATCACCATGTGACAATCTGAATGGAGGTTTGTGCAATCTGTGACCCCATCAGCATTCCAGTCCTTTGGCTCCTCTCTCAGTCTTTGGTTCTTCTTTTGTGTGAACTCTGCGAAGGATTGTTGGATGTCAAATAGATGCTGGCCCAGCATTGAAAGTAATCCTTGTGTTAGTAGGTCTACAGAGTCCAGCAGAAGCCACGCTCCAGTCTGAAGAGCACCCAACAGCATCCTCTGAACAACACCGGGGCTCATAGTTGGACAACATTGCAAGTTGACAACCATTCGCCCCAACGCTTTTCCCAACTGAACCACTGTTGTTTTCTTTCCAGACATGCAAGGTCCCCTCACAAACCCACACCTGTAGCTTGTGAGAGCCAGGAGAATCCCCAGTATCGCCCGATCTGTGGATGGAGTGTGTCCCATCACACAATCTTCTGGACCAAAATACTCATAATCATATTGGAGTCGATGGCCCAAAACATCCACGTGACATGTTGGATCATCCGTCAGACTACAATCTTCTGAGTTTATATGATACTTCATGAAACTTAGCCACTCGAAAGACGACTCTGGAAGACTCTGCACCTCCATGAGCCGAGAAAGCTGCTGGGAATGCTTCATTGTAAGTTGCACCAAAGCTCGCAGACACATCATCCTGTACTTAGAGACCAAAGACTCACAGTTAGACCCTGTGACTCCATCCCTTATGAAACGGCCAAGGGTTTTCCATTTTGCAGAGTTGTATGCCTTTATGTTTCTTAACATCACTGGACTTGACTCTTGGAAAGCTTGTAGGACAGACTGGCACCAAACTGCCTCCTCCACCACCAGCAGACACTGAAGAGGGTATTCAGACACGAGATCCAGCACAGGGAGGGCGACTTTCCTTCTTTCAGCAATTTGAAATACAATGTCTTTTACTTCTTTATCAAATGCCACATCTTCAGTGTGTGGTTCAAGCTGGATTCTCACAATAGCACATTTCTTCATGAGTTGCACCATGGTCAACGTTAACTCTTTCTCAAAGATAGAAAGCCAACCTAAGGCATTGGGATTTGGCTCCAAAGGAGACGGAAAGGTAATGTGCTCCTGGAGGCTGCCGAAAAACCCCAGAACCTTCATCTGACTCTCAGATGTAGCCCCACAGATCTTTACACCTGTCTGATTAGATGGTATTACACAATCCACTTCTAGCCAACGTATCCCTTTAAAGCATTTGCGTACAAAAGGCTGCAGTGTGCAAGGTGTTGGATCAAAGGAGAGTAGCTGTATCCTCTCCCAATCACTTAAGAACCACAGTCTTGGAAACTGTTGACAGAGGCTCTCCAGGAGGTCAGACATCTGGCTGGAAATGGCCTCCATTGTAGAGACACCGTCAATGAGAATCTGGTGGAAGTTTCTGCCATAAAATCTCTCATTTGTTTTCTTTGGATTAACAAAGTTCCACACATGAGTGTCACTTGAGACGGACTGAATAATGTCCTTAAAGGTCTCATCAATTGGTTGGAATTGTTCCAGCTGTGAAGAAAATAGGAAAAGCTCTGCAATCAGATTCATAGCACTGCAACGTTGTGATATATTATATATAAATATAAAGATGACATACCAGCTCCACACTCTGCACTCTTATGGATGTTTCATGGAACATCTTGGTCAAGAAAGCCCATAACTGCTGGTATCTTTCAAATAAACAAAGCAGCTTCCCTATTAATAATGAACAGAAAACAAAAGGACATTACAATGTTCAAACTGTTCCTCAAATTGGATGCAAATGTTCTCTTTGGTTGAATATCCACCATACCGAGATCGTGCAGTGATTGGAACAAATGTTCATTCTGCAGCCTGAAGTCAACACTGTGTGGGGACTTCAACATGGTGGACAGAGTCATCAAATCGTTCTCTATCTCAGCAAAGTGTATCTCCAGACCTGAGTAAGAAGACACATGGTTAACCCCAGCAAACTGTAAGCTGAGTATTGATTTTACACATTTTCTAGCTTGGTTTCACCAATGACGAGGAGTCTTGGATCATTACAGGTGTGTTGATTGGCAGTTTGGAGTTTTGAAACTATGCCCTCTGTGGGTTTCTTTGTTTCTGGTAATACATATTGTGGTTTTTGATGCTGCCAAACAGGCAGAGTGAATTTATCCAGCTGGAATAGTCTGGGTTTCCATTCCTGTTGAAGCTTTATGAAGTTCTGCTCCATGTTATACTCTGCTTGTGCATCCCTGCATATCTGAAAGAGTAAGAAGAAAGGTCAGTGTGTAACAATATAAATGTGAAGGGGTGTCGCATTTCTGTTACAGGATTATATATGTTAGAAGTAGCTAATATTGGGCTATAAAGGAACTACAGCACGGTCACATGACTTCACGTCACCACCGCTAAGCTAAAGGAGGCTAATGTTGGGCTATAAAGGAACTACAGCACGGTCACATGACTTCACGTCACCACCGCTAAGCTAAAGGAGGCTAATGTTGGGCTATAAAGGAACTACAGCACAGTCACATGACTTCATGTCACCACCGCTAAGCTAAAGGAGGCTAATGTTGGGCTATAAAGGAACTACAGCACGGTCACATGACTTCACGTCACCACTGCTAAGCTAAAGGAGGCTAATGTTGGGCTATAAAGGAACTACAGCACGGTCACATGACTTCACGTCACCACCGCTAAGCTAAAGGAGGCTAATGTTGGGCTATAAAGGAACTACAGCACGGTCACATGACTTCACGTCACCACCGCTAAGCTAAAGGTGGCTAATGTTGGGCTATAAAGGAACTACAGCACGGTCACATTACATTACATTACATTGCATTTAGCTGACGCTTTTGTCCAAAGCGACTTACAATAAGTACATTCGACCAGGAAGACACAACCTTGAAGAAAACAGAATCATATAAGTAT
This sequence comes from Gymnodraco acuticeps, assembly GCF_902827175.1. Lineage (NCBI taxonomy): Eukaryota > Metazoa > Chordata > Actinopteri > Perciformes > Bathydraconidae > Gymnodraco > Gymnodraco acuticeps. The sequence continues at coordinate 30,187 of NW_022990556.1, forward strand.
ATCAGGTTTCATAGAGCCAAACATTTCAAGTGCTGCTCAACTGGCTTTAGGTAATCCAGTCCTTTATTGGTATAAAAGTGCTTCGTTAATCGTTCTAACGCTCGAAGTGGAGTCGAAAGAGATGAGTTTTCAGTTTGCGCCGGAAGATGTGCAAGCTATCTGCCGTCCTGATGTCAATGGGGAGCTCATTCCACCATCTTGGAGCCAGGATAGCAAACCCACGTGTTTTCGCCGATGGGAACTTGGGTCCCCCTCGCAGCGAGGGCGCAACGAGTCGTTTGGCTGATGCAGAGCGTAGTGCACGCGCTGGGGTGTACGGTTTAACCATGTCCTGGATGTAGGAAGGGCCAGATCCATTCGCAGCACGGTAAGCAAGTACCAGTGTCTTGAAGTGGATTCTAGCAGTTACCGGAAGCCAGTGAAGGGAGCGGAGGAGCGGAGTGGTGTGGGAGAATTTAGGAAGGTTGAAAACCAGACGAGCCGCTGCATTCTGGATGAGCTGCAGAGGTTGGATGGCACATGCAGGTAGACCAGCCAGGAGGGAGTTGCAGTAGTCTAGGCGTGAGATGACGAGAGCCTGGACCAGAACCTGAGTCGCTTTCTGAGTCAGCTGGGGACGTATCTTCCTGATGTTGTAAAGCGTGTATCTGCAGCAGCGGGTTGTAGCAGCGATGTTTGCAGTGAAGGACAGGTTGTTATCTAGGGTCACACCCAGATTCCTTGCAGTCTGAGTCGGGGAAACAACTGAGGTGCCGATGTTGATTGTCAGGTCAAGAGTTGGACAATCTTTTCCCGGGAGGAAGAGCAGCTCAGTCTTGTCAAGGTTGAGCTTGAGGTGGTGAGCAGACATCCACTGAGAGATGTCAGCTAGACAAGCAGAGATGCGTGCGACGACCTGGGTCTCTGAGCGGGGAAAGGACAGAATTAATTGGGTGTCGTCAGCGTAGCAGTGGTAAGAAAAACCATGCGGGCTAATGACTGATCCGAGCGAGTTTGTGTACAAGGAGAAGAGGAGGGGACCAAGAACAGAGCCCTGAGGGACCCCCGTAGTTAATTGACAAGGGTCGGACTCAGACCCTCTCCAAGTCACCCTGTAGGTACGGTCTTTCAGGTATGAGGTGAGGAGGGAAAGTGCAGAGCCAGAAACTCCAAGTTTTTGGAGAGTGCGAAGGAGGATCTGATGATTCACCGTGTCGAATGCAGCAGACAGGTCCAACAGGATGATGACAGAGGAGAGGGATGCAGTTTTGGCAGTGTGCAGTTCCTCCGTGACAGCAATGAGAGCAGTTTCTGTGGAGTGACCTGCCTTGAAACCAGACTGGTGCGGATCCAGAAGGTTGTTCTGATTGAGATAACAGGAGAGTTGTTTAAAGACAGCGCGTTCAAGTGATTTAGACAGGAACGGGAGGAGAGAGACAGGCCTGTAGTTTATAACATCAGACGGGTTGAGAGTGGGTTTCTTTAGGAGAGGGTTTACTCTTGCCTCCTTGAGACTGTTTGGAAAGTGACCAGAAGTTAGAGAAGTGTTGATGAAATGGGTGAGAAACGGTAGAATATCAGGAGCGATAGTCTGAAGGAGGTTTGAAGGGATAGGGTCCAGAGGACAGGTGGTAGGGCGGGCAGAGGTAATGAGGGTAAGAACCTCACTTGGAGAGAGAGGGGAAAAGGAGGTTAGTGTGTTGGTGGAAGGAAGGTCTGGTGACCCAGCGGTGAGTAAAGGTGAGTCAGAAAAAGAAGAGCGAATATCATCAACCTTTTTTTCAAAGTGGGTAACAAAGTCGCTTGACAGAAGTGAGGAGGGGGGAGGAGCTTTTGGAGGGTCCAAGAGGGTGGAGAAGATGGAAAATAGTTTTTTAGGATTGGAATAGGAAGATTGGATCTTATCTTGAAAGAAAGTGCTTTTTGCCTGAGAGATCGAAGCAGAGAAAGAGGAGAGGAGAGCCTGATAGGTTAGGAGGTCGTCACAGTGTTTGGATTTCCACCATTTCCGCTCTGCTGCCCTAAGGACGGTTCTATTAGCACGCAGTGCATCATTTAGCCAGGGAGCCGGAGGGGACTGACGAGCCTGCCGAGATGTCAGAGGACAGAGCGAGTCCAGAGTGGATGAGAGAGTAGAGAGGAGAGTTTCTGCAGCAGAGTTTGGAGGCAGTAGTTGGAACGAATCAGAGGAAGGGAGGGCTGAGAGCACCGACGAGGCAAAGGTAGAGGGAGAGAGGGAGCGAAGGTTACGGCGGACAAGTGTAGGATGGGAAGAGATTAGTTTGTTATGTTTGGAAAGGGATAGAGAGAATGAAATGAAGAAGTGATCGGATGTGTGGAGCGGGTTTACAGAGAGGTTAGAAGTAGCGCAGTTCCTTGAGAATATGAGATCAAGGACATTGCCAGCTTTATGAGTCGGTGGGGACGGAGAGAGTGAGAAAGCAAAGGCGGTTAACAGAGATGTTAGTTCGTCTATCTTCCCCATCTGGAGGTTGAAGTCTCCGAGAAGTACAGCGGGAGGGCCAGTTTCAGGGATGTGTGAGAGGAGATGATCTAATTCCTCCAAGAAGTCCCCCAAGGCGCCTGGTGGACGGTAGAGAACAACAATGGTTAACTGTATAGGATGGGTTACTGTGACGGCATGGAACTCAAAGGTGGAAGGAGTAAAGTTAGATAGCTTGAAGAGGGAAAAGCTCCATTTGGGAGAGAGCAGGAGACCAGTGCCACCTCCTCTGCCAGTGGGTCTGGGTGTATGGGAGAAGGAATATGCAGTGGAGAGAGCTGCTGGGGTGGATGTGTTGGATGGAGTAATCCAGGTCTCAGTGAGAACAAGGAAATCCAGAGACTGCAGGGAGGCGTAGCCAGAGATGAAGTCAGCCTTAGGAACAGCTGACTGGCAGTTCCACAGGCCACCTGAAACTAGATGATGGATCTCAGTGGAGCACGTGGGATAGACGAGAGCAGGCCGGTTATATCGATTAGGAGATACACGGGGCCAGTGATAATTGCGAGAAGACACATGAACAGGAATGGAGAAAATACACATGATTATAGCATGAGGGGCTAAACAACAAAAGTAAAAATTAAAAACGCCAACGATACTTAGCTCAATCAAAGTAGGATTTGCCTCCTCTTTGCCTCCCTCGTGACTCCCGTAGGACTCTAATGTCTTTGTCAGTCTTACTCCCGTAGGACTCTAATGTCTTTGTCAGTCTTAGCCTGTCTGCCGCTGAAGCTGCCGCTCCAGGAAAGAGCTACCCGAAATGGACGCCTGATTGCTCAGTTCTCACAGCTGAAGTTAATTAGTTAACTATCTACAGCTGATGGGCGACAATAGACTGGCCCTGCCTATGTTAATAATGCAGGCTTGAGTGCTGAGAGCTGTAAAGCAGGTTTCGCCTGAGCAGATCTGAGATTTAAAATCTCTCAAAAGCGATTTAGCCGTTTTAGCTACAGTAACAATTATACAGAGTCGAATATGACTTCACATGACTTCACGTCACCACCGCTAAGCTAAAGGTGGCTAATGTTGGGCTATAAAGGAACTACAGCACGGTCACATGACTTCACGTCACCACCGCTAAGCTAAAGGTGGCTAATGTTGGGCTATAAAGGAACTACAGCACGGTCACATGACTTCACGTCACCACCGCTAAGCTAAAGGTGGCTAATGTTGGGCGTGATGACGTTTAGTCGTCTCATTTAGACACTTGTTAGCAACCTCTGTTTTTAAATTAACCAGTGGAGTATTTACTGACGTATTATATATCATAAGCAAAACGTTAAAATCTCTTCAACTTGTGTTAACCACAGGCCTGATTTCCAGAAAACAACCAAAAACACATCCAGAAAACCATTGACCTCCAGACCCGGGGACAGAAAGTGATGAAATGCTGATACCTTTCTTGGTTTTAGGACTCATTGCTCCACCTCTCTATTTAGGATCAACAGCAATTTAGTTTCCTGATTGTAGAATCAGAAACAGCCCAGTGTGTACATCTCTCTCCTGTTCTCACCTTGTTGATTAGTTCCTGGTGAACTTCAAGAGGGAGAGACGTCAGTTCAGCGACAATCACCTTCTTCTCTGGGACAAACCGCAGGCCCATGCCTGGCAGAATAAATGTATTTTAGTTGGTAAATATTCTGTGGATGAATGCATGTGTTACAATATTGGCAAAGTATCTGACCTTCAAAAATGTCTTTCCAGTGTCTGTGTGTCAGCATTGGGCTTTGCAGTTTGGCCATGACCTCAACGTGATACTCTAAACTTTCCAGGTTTCCTAAAGCCTGCTGCAGCACTGCATCATGGGTAGGTATGATGCTTGTTAGAGACAAAGTTCGCTCCTTCCACTTGGCAACTTTCCCCTGAGCTTCTGACACCACTACCTGACAGGAAGAGATTCAAACAGATTTGTTGGTTTAAATAGACAATAGTGATTGCAAAACAACATTTTCTTAACTCTATCGCTTTTATAAACAGTGCTTGGAATATCTTTGTTTATTTACTACGATCCAGGCCAATACTCTTGTTATTAAAATGGTACTTTGGTCCTCCATAGATATAAAGGACAATTAGGTACATGTTTTATAGGGATGCACGATTCAGGGAATCTCAGGATTCGATTCGATTTCTTGGGGTCACGATTCGATGAAGAGTGAAGAGGATTTCCTGGTGTGTTTCCCTGGTTGCTACATAAAGTCTAAGTGTAAATCCACAAGCTACCCTGCAGTATACAAAGTCCTTCAAACTAGCTGCACCTTCACCAGCTTTGAGAACACTTTCATGATCAATCATTATAAAACATATCATATATATTATTCTGAAATGGACCAATCTGCCAACCCAGTCTCACGGCATTTCGTGTTCACCAACACGATTTTTAATCTATTGATTCGTGTTCACCAACACGATTTTCCCCTTTTTTTCGTGTTGCACAGCACGATTTTAAAAGCAATGTATTTCTACTGGTATTGACGCTCATGGAAGCACGGCATTCGTTTGTGTCGGCTGCCCTTAAAGGCAATGTGAGCGTCCATTCTCATTGGATAACGGAGAATTGTACACCCGGAAGTAAGTATTCCCCTTACTGTCGATTGATTTTACAGTGATATCTGCACTACTCATCGACTAAAAAACACCAGATTATCCTTGTTAATTACACAACATTGATTGGTTTAAATTGTGTGCAATGCTTTTGTATTTTTCCCCTTCGATTCGGAGAAACAAATATTTTTTCGGAGTAAAGCATGGCAGAAGACACTACACTACCCAGAATCCCCAGCTATCGTTTGGACTACACCATGTGCTCTGTTTGACGTCACGTGATCTTCAAATTTCTCCCTGCAGAAAAAAAAAACATGGCCGAACTTCGTTTTATTCTCGGTGGAAAATGCCTATTTTAAAGTTAGTTTGGCCATTCAAATGCGTTTTGATGTCATTTGATGCGAGAAATATGAGTTGTTATTTCCGATTATGTGTGCAGTGGATGTACATGATCTTTAGTTTGCTAGTTATTACGAAGATTACTTCAGGAAATTGCGTCCATAACGTTTTCATTGTTACCAAGGTGGTTGCTAGGGACGCTGCTATCGATATTATTTCTGTTATGTTGTGTAACTGTTTAATGGTGTTATCTTTATTGCTACCCCCTTCCCCGTCAATGTATAGTGTTGGTCCACAGCTCAAACATATTAGTTTAACAAAATCTAAAGATAGCCTACGTTATTTTCCCCTGTGCAATTCCAGTCTCACATCTCACAGCACATCGTTATTAACAAATACCGGAAACAGACCGAAAACATTTTTAAAAAATACAATAATACTTTATTCCGAGTGTGCTTGCTTTTCTCTTTGAAAGTCATCACATAACGGCATTGTAATACACGGTTCGGCTGCATTACATATTACATATCTGCCGTAGTTCTGAATTTATAGAGCCCTGATGAGAAGACTTCTAGACAAACATGAGGAACTGAAAACGTGACGTGGATCATAAATATATCAGCCATTAAACAACATCTTACATTTATGTTCACACAATACGTCTCCTTGCAGTATCAACACTAATTCGGCTGACTTTTATATTTGATCCAATTGGTAGATAGGCTGTATTTACACCATAAAGGTGCACAGCTGATATAAAGGGACACCTAGTGGTTAAAGCATGTTATTGAATTTCATTATTTTTATTATTAGATATTAATAGGATCCCTATAAAGTATATTAATTACTCGTTATTCTCTACTAATAGTTAATTAAAGACTGTATATAATAACTATTTTGCACATCCCTTTCAAGATTTCAAGATTTTCTAAGGTTTATTGACATATCATATAGGCCTACACAACTATGGTGTAGTTATGCATTGAATGAAACACTTGGGTCGCAGGTTCCTCAATAGCGCATTACAAGACATCTATCAATATTTGTGCATACCTCCAGCAATGTTAACTATGTTGAAGCACTTATTTTAACTGATATTATACATAATGTATTATACTCTTATAAGATATATGTAGATATTTCATCTTCATCAATATTTCATATTCATCAATACCTTGTCAGGTATTGAACAATCAATAAATAAAGAACACAGAATTGTTAAATATAAAACACAGAATTTGTGTGATTATACTAAATGATTTACAAATAAACACCACTGCATATTTAACTGTTACACATGCTGATGTAACGCAAATGTTCCAACTTGGGATCATTTAAAGTATCTTATCTTAAGCTGATAGATGGCTACTGCCATATTTGCAAAATGTGCCTCTGAACCTTAACAAGTGCATGTTTCAGGCTTATCAATTAATGTAATGTAATGTAATGTTATCAATTAACAACAGGGGTCACAAACATAAGACCAGCTGTTAAATAAAGCTCTTCTGACCTTAGCTGGCATGTGTGTATATATATATTAATGCTGCCCCTTATGGGCACAAGCAATTTTCACCCATTTATTAATTATATGTTTTAAATGTGAGTGTTTCCTATCCCCTAAACCTCCAGGGATGTACACAGTTTAATACTGGCAACTTCTTATTATGGGAAATACGAAAACGTCTTTTAAAACTACAACTCCCAGTAGAGACGTGCCATAGATACAGAACATGTTGCGAAACAGAATAGCCAGCATGTGTAGTTCTGGGGACGGGGTGGGGGAGGGGGGGACGCGGTGGACCCGTTCAAATCCAGTTTTGGACAGTCTGACGTGGTTCCATCCCATTTAAAGTGCTGTTCGAGGCTCTGCGTAACCCTCGGAGCACACTCTCCAATCACAGAGCTTGAGGACTATCACAGGGTTTGTCAAACAGAGCACATGGTGTAGTCCAAACGATAGCTGGGGATTCTGGGTAGTGTAGTGTCTTCTGCCATGCTTTACTCCGAAAAAATATTTGTTTCTCCGAATCGAAGGGGAAAAATACAAAAGCATTGCACACAATTTAAACCAATCAATGTTGTGTAATTAACAAGGATAATCTGGTGTTTTTTAGTCGATGAGTAGTGCAGATATCACTGTAAAATCAATCAACAGTAAGGGGAATACTTACTTCCGGGTGTACAATTCTCCGTTATCCAATGAGAATGGACGCTCACATTGCCTTTAAGGGCAGCCGACACAAACGAATGCCGTGCTTCCATGAGCGTCATTACCAGTAGAAATACATTGCTTTTAAAATCGTGCTGTGCAACACGAAAAAAAGGGGAAAATCGTGTTGGTGAACACGAATCAATAGATTAAAAATCGTGTTGGTGAACACGAAATGCCATGAGACTGGGTTGAATCTGCACAATGACTACTTTACTGTCGCTACTTTCACTATATTTTGATGAGAATACTTTTCTACTTTCACTTGAGGAACATTTTTGAATGCAGGACTTTTACTGTAACAGAGTATTCCTACACTCTGGTACTTCTACTTTTACTCAAGAACAAGATCTGAGTACTTCGACTTTTACTCAAGTACAAGATCTGAGTACTTCTACTTTTACTCAATTACAAGATCTGAGTACTTCTACTTTTACTCAAGTACAAGATCTGAGTACTTCTACTTTTACTCAAGTACAAGATCTGAGTACTTCTACTTTTACTCAAGTATAAGATCTGAGTACTTCTACTTTTACTCAAGTATAAGATCTGAGTACTTCTACTTTTACTGTACAAGATCTGAGTACTTCTACTTTTACTCAAGTCCAAGATCTGAGTACTTCTACCTTAACTAAAGTACAAGATCTGAGTACTTCTACTTTTACTCAAGTACAAGATCTGAGTACTTCTACTTTTACTCAAGTACAAGATCTGAGTACTTCTCCCACGTCTGTTTGTGCATTTGTCATTCATCCATTTTGTGAATTACAGAGGTGGATTTGAAATGTCACCTCAGTGAGAAGCAGCTGTTTCCACTCTTCTCTCCATGTTGTGTACGCAGAGATGATCTCCCACAGCTCTTTACGGGCTTTGACCCTCTGAACATCGGCTGTTAAAATGGACAAATCCTTTGGATGTTCTAATGGGAGGAAATAAAACATGACAAGATGTTCTAAATATATAACATTGTTTAATATGGTTGTTATAGGACCAAACGCACCACATTGCTTTTTGCGGTTCTTAAGCTTGTTTGAAGTAAATCACAGAAATGATTAGTATCATCTCACCGTGTAGGTTTTGACTTTTGCTGCTCAGTTGCTCCAGGTTTGCGTTGAGATTCTGCACATGAACACACATGAGGCTCAGTCTGGAAACCATCTCTTTAGCCTCCTGGCTCGGGTCGATGAAGGGTCCGGCTGTAGCTTTAGAGACGGTGTTTTTAAGGTCGCAGGCCAACACTGAGAACATGGCGTCCAAGGCGTTTGCCATTGAAGGAAGGCGACAAGACACAATGATGTCTGCTTCCTTTAGGAGGGGAATGAAGCCATCCCACAAGGCCAGCATCTGAACAAAGAAACACACACACACACTGTAGAGTTAAAATAGATGTTCTCGAATGAATGCATGAGCCTACTAATCTAACAGCGCAGACCTTTTCTTTCACAGTCTCCTCTTGTTCAGTCATCTTCCTGTAGTTCTTGCAGAGAGTTTCCTGGAGGGAGTGAATGTACTCCAAACGTCTCTGCATGTCAGGACACATCTTCACACACTCCCTCATCTGAAATGATGAGCCAGATTAAAACATTTTTGTTGTCATGTTAATTGATTGTCCTGCCTCACAAACTACAGCATGTTAAATCAGTGAATCCCCTGGCATTAAGGCATGCATAGGAGATTCATTTGACATCATTGTAGTTTTTTTAACTTGAATTTGAAAGGCTGTGTATTGGAAACAAATCTGAGGATGTGATAAGTATCATGATACAGGGGTTATACATAAATAAATATATTGCATAACTGTAAGCAAGGCTGTGATTTAGAGGATGTTTTTTGTAAGATGACCCTTTGTTAATCCCCAAGCTTCCCACTCTGTAGTTGTATACACACATACACATGCACTTTTATAGAGGCACCAAAGTGAAGAGGTTGCAAGGTTGTAGTTGGTCGGGACTTGAACCGGCGACCCTTCAGATCAGAAGCAAACTCAGTATAATAATCAGTCACATTGTTGGCAAAGAAATCGCCATATGCATGAAATCTGAGTGAAAATGTTTAATATGTTTGCAATTTATCAGAGTTACAACTAACAACATTGCAATATTTTGAGATGTCACAAACGCACAATACATAAGGATTGACTGAGTCATTATTTGCATGTAAAATATGAATTAAAAGTTGCTACAGTATCACAAAACATAACATGGCAATATAATATAGTATATCTTTTCTAACACCCATCTGAAGGTGAAGAGGCTATACAGTTACAGTTCTTGGTGACTTTCAGATCTCTTAGATCAGGGGGGTCAAACTCAATTTCATCACGGGCCACATCAGCATAATGGTTGCACTCAAAGGGCCGGTTGTAACTTTAAGACTATACTAAAATACATATATAAATATGTAATATATATAAATAATGTATTATATTACATGATTGCCTCTGCATTGGATTATTATCAGATAGGGTAATAACTTCATAATTAACTACGTCTGAAAGCAGAAGTCTAGGGCAAATAATTGCAAGTCTTTTCAGTGAGAATGTCACAATATGATTTTAAAAGAAAAGCCAAATTCTGGAAAAACAAGAAAAAGTGACATTTTGAAAAAAAAGTTACATTTTAAAGAAAAAAAATCTAATTCTGAGAAAAAAGTCAAATTTGAGATGCATTGTGGGACATTTAGTTTATGGGCAACATGCTTCTGTAAAGTAGCATGTAACCGTATAATGAACATATTATATTCTTTGCAAGCTCTTGTGGGGCCGCAGTGGGGCCCAAGTTGCGGGCCGGATTTGGCCCCCGGGCCTTGAGTTTGACACCCCTGTCTTAGACCATTAAATAATGTTGGGTAAAATACATCAGTTTCCTTCTCCTTGAAAAGTGTTGTTCTCAAAAACAAAGTGTTGGTTTTGGAATCAGAAATCATCAAATCTCTAATATCAGGTGGGTAAAATAATATGCTAAAGAGTATGTAGTATTCCTTGACAAGTGTTGACATGTGGAGGTGAATGCGAGTCTCTACAGGAGAGGGTCAAGATAAGGTGAAATATAACCAAACTACAAACTCTCACTCTGACGTGATACTTTATTTTAAAACTGTTTGACAACCCATCATCTCAAAAGTTCAACTCCTGCAGTTACACAAGAAAGCACTAGTGTTTCTTTAAATACCATTTTAAAGACCTGAATACCGTTCATTCTTTGACGATGGATCTAAATTCAGAACACTTTAAAAACACAGAGCCTTTTGGGATGAATAATTCAATGAAAGTGTGACTAAAAGAAGAGACTCAGAGGATCTGAAGCTCTACCAACCCTGCAGAGGTGGAACTAGGCAAACTATTTTCCTGGAATATTTCATCTCTTTTGCATGACTGGAAATCTATTTGAACTATGTAAGAGTAAAGGGTGTTTTCTACCATGAGAGCATATGTGGAGAGCTCCTGCAGGTCTCCTGGTTCTGTCCTGAGTCGAGCAGCATATCTCTGCAGGTCTGATGAGACGTTTTCAGAGAGAATCTGGATCTGCTGCACCAGCTGCTGCTGCAGTTTCTCCTCTAGCAACCTCAGCTGTTGCTCTTAAAAAAACAGAAGGTATTCATTTAAAAGATATAGCTTATACATAATGGATACAGCATTAATACTGATACATCCATTAGCTGTCAGATCTTACCACATGTCCTTATAAATGGTTAATGTTCTATAATTTACCAATATTTCAGTCTTTCATCAAAGATATAAACTTGGTTTCTGATTCTATTTAAGGAAAAGTCAGATCTCTGAAAAAATAAAAAAATTCTGAGAAACAGTCAGATTTCTGCAAAAAAGTCAAAATTCTAAGAAAAAGTCTGATTTCAGAAAAAGTAACAATTCTGAGAAAAAGTTAAAATTTCAGGTTAAAAAAATTACATTATGAGAAAAAGTCAGATTTCAGCACAAAATTCTAAGAAAAAGTCTGATTTTGGAAAAAGTAACGATTTGGAAAAAAATTCAAAATTGTGAGAAAAATCAAAATTATGAGGGAAATTCAAAATGTTAAGAAAAAGTCATAATTCTGAGAAAAGTCCAAATGTGAGAAAATTCTAAGGAAAAGTCAGATTTCTGAAAAAAATCTAAATTCTGAGAAAGAAATCTGAATTCTGAAAATAATTCTAAATTATAAGAAAAAGTCAAAATTCTGAGAAAAAAGTCAAAATAATTGATGGCCTGAGTAATGTTTTCTTGGAAAGCTTCTTGAACATAAATCTGTATTTTATGAGAGTGAAATCCCTTTATAGAGGACATACGGAGTGGCTCCTTGATGCGGCTGCACTGGATGTTGATCAGCTGGTTGGAGGTGGAGACGGAGGAGGGGACGCTGGAGAGTCTTTCTGTCAGGCAGCGGGTCTTCTCTATCAGATCCTGGTACTGTGAAGCAGGCTGATCCTTCAGGGAGTCCAGAGAGGAAACACTCCTTTCACTAATGAACACATGAATGTCCACCAACCAGGAGAAGCTCTCACACAGCTGCTGGATCTCTAGGTCTGCTTCCTGTCCACAGAACACAGAGGAGAACCCATGAGCCAGTCAACAGGTTCATGTTAACTAACAACTCTTTAAAGCACATTTAAAACCAATCAAAGTTGACTAAAGTAATGAATTATAATCAAATAATCTTCTTGATGATTTTCTTGGTCAGAAAATAGTTACAAATTATGAAAACATCCCAGTTTTCAATGTCCCCGGTACCGGGGGCAAAACGCAACATCTTGCAAGAAACAGCGTCTGAGGGCTTCTTGACATTTAATAAACTATGAATGTGTCATATCCACTTAACGGGAAGAAACTCAGCTTTCAGACAATATTAACCATTTTTGGCTAAACAAAAGACAAGGGTAATAACAAAGGCTCTGAATTAGCCCTGAGCGAAAACATTTGATTAGTAAACTGAGATTCCACAGATTATATATAAGTATCATCACTGAGCAATCAAAACTCGCGAAAGGGGAAGCAAACCCAGACATCACACCACGTAGCTTCACGGAGCAAACACGGCCAATTTGTCTTACCTTTTGCTGTTTCTGATCAAAAGTTGTGTTCAATGGCATTACAACTATAAAACGCTGCTGAAGGGTCATCCAATGTGTCTGAGATGATTACTGATAATCCATCATTCCATTTGAATGTCAATGACGGAGTTTTCATATATAGCTGCTATGACAGCTTCCGATTTGGGCATTCTGGCTGCGCAGCACTCATTCACCAATGGGTAATGTTTGGATGGATTTTAGGAACTTCCCCTCGATTCTATTGGCTCTAACGGTTCAAAAGAGATGTCAATCATCAAAATCGACTGAGGGGGCCAGAGATATGGAAAATGCACCCAAATGACCCCAGAAGTGTTTGTTTTTCGCTAAACCTCTCTTAACCTGTTCAGCCCTGAGCCTGGTTTTCAGGTCTCAGGTTCGAGAATGACATTCCCAGAACAAATGACCATGTCTTCACTTCTAAAAACTCATCTGTGAGTTGGATGTAGAAGAGTCAGAATCAATATAGATGTTTTTATTATTATTATTTTCCTTTTAACCTCTTTTCCTTTCTCTTTCTTGACCCTCCTTAGCAACGGTCATTTCAGTCCTTGACAGCGGTCTGTTCTACTGGACAACGTGTCACATGTTCTGAATTGACCAATCAGAACTTTATGTAGCCTCCGTATTGTTAATGGTTGAATGTGGGCCGCAAAATGAAATGTGATTGTTAAGTGGGCCCTGAGTTGAAGAAGGTTGGGAACCGCTGCATTAGCCAATAATCAACCAAGGTAACCCCCCCGCCCCCCCCTGACTCTCCTCCTAGAGCACCGTTAGGCGCTTTCACACCGGAGTACTTTTCCCAGGAATAGTTCCGATAGTTCCTGGGAAAAGTACTCCGGTGTGAAAGCGCCTAATGTGTTATTTTTAACCAAATCTCTCTGAGGGGCGAGGGGCGTGGGGCGTGGCTGCTTATTTTCATCTAAAGTAACAGACAGAGAATCAGCACTTTGGAAACAGGACATCTCAAGAGGCTGGACACCACCTCTTCTGACATTTCTGACATGACAGACATTTTGTCAGTATTAAAGTAGAATGTCTTGCCTGCATGACGCCGGCCTGCTCCTCCTCAGCTTGTGTTGTGAGGATGTGGATGTGGATCTGCTGCTGCAGCTGGCTCTGGGTGAGGGGGGAGAAGCAGCCGTGCAGCCGGCGGCCCTGCAGCAGCAGAGAGGTTCGCTTCTGCAGCTGCAGCCAGCGAGAGGACGCTTCTCTGTGCAACCTCCAGGAGCAACACTCTTCACCGCTGGTATCCTCCCCTGAGAACCACAACACAGGGAGACATGTTTAGAATCACATGCATGCATGCAGCAACAGGAACTAGAGACGATGGGTGGGGTTAAGTCACTTTTTTATATGAATACTGCAGCTTGGGTCAAATGAAGTGAAATCCAAACAGTCAAATAAAAAAAACTAGAAGAAACTGCACTGCTACTACCTGTGATATGATGCTCAATACATGTGAGGTCAGAGGGTGAATCCTGAGAGACATCAGAAGTGTTGCTGATCTCCAGGAAGAGTCCACAAGAATCACACATCTACCACAGAAGAAGAAGCAAACATTTTAAGAGAGATAATATATTGTGCTCTCACTTTTGACCCATAGACACATCCATTTACATGACATGTATCCAGTGCCCACAACTCAACATATAATGTATACAAATTCTGAGGAAAAGTTAAAATTCTGAAAAAAGTCAAAATTCTGAGAAAAAAAATTAGATTATGAGAAAAAGTCTGATTTCTGAAAAAGAATTCAAAATTCGAAGAAAAAGTCAAAATTGATATAAGATTGAAATCCCTTTATAGAGGACATACGGAGTGGTTCTTTGATGCGGCTGCACTGGATGGATAATGCAGTTATATTTCTAACAACACACACTGTGATTTACCTGTATTACTGAGTCTTTTACAGTCAGTATGGCTCCGCTCACAGCTTCCTGCAGCAGATGTGTGGGGGGGTCCACCGTCAGCTGATCATCCCTGAGACTCAGCTCAGTGTGGAACAAACAGCCCTCAAGTTCACCTCTCTAACACACAGAAACACACAAACAGCATTTCATTTATTACATGATTACATGTTCATTAAATTCATCGTCTGCTGTCGTCTGGCAGGCGGAACCGCAGCATCAGAACTAAAACCACCAGACTCAGGGACAGTTTCATGACACAGGAAATAAGACTATTAAACACCTGCACGTTTGAAACAACATCCATAAACATTCATCTGTTCAAATTATGTATCTAATATATCATATTCCATGTACTTGTATATAGACTCTTCTTGCACTATTTATATTTTATTTCTATTGCCTTGCACTAGTGTATCTGTTTTATTTGTCCTATAGTATATATGTTGCACTGTGGACATATCTACACTGTAGCTACTGAATAAATGACAATAAAGCCTTGAATTGAAATATGTAGTCTTTCTGATGCTTTCTTCATGATTCCATAGTAATAAAACGTGTTGTATATATCATTTGCTGGTGAAAGCTGAAAAGTGACAAAGTTATTCATTTGTAATTCAGTAAGAGCGGTTAATGCAGCCCCCCTCTCACCTTCAGGACTCTGCTGGTGAACTGAGTGAGGTCCTGAGTGATGAGAGAGATGATGCTCTGCACGGTGATGGTGTTGATGAGAGCAGAGAAGCTGCCCAGCCTCTGCAGGACGCTCTCAGACCTGCTGAGCTGTGAGAGAAGCTGCTGCTGGTGGAGCAGCTGGCGGTGCAGCGGCTCAACGCTTCTGCTCGGCTTCAGGCTGAACTCCAGGTGCAGCTGCAGCTCCTGCTGAGTCCTGTAGCTGTGCTCCTTCACCTGCAGGGAGAAACAAGTTAGATTAGATCCTCCTTCACCTGCAGGAAGAAACAAGTTAGATCACCTGCAGGGAGAAACAAGTTAGATTAGATCCTCCTTCACCTGCAGGAAGAAACAAGTTAGATTAGATCCTCCTTCACCTGCAGGGATAAACAAGTTAGATTAGATCCTCCTTCACCTGCAGGAAGAAACAAGTTAGATTAGATCCTCCTTCACCTGCAGGGATAAACAAGTTAGATTAGATCCTCCTTCACCTGCAGGGAGAAACAAGTTAAATTAGATCCTCCTTCACCTGCAGGGATAAACAAGTTAGATTAGATCCTCCTTCACCTGCAGGAAGAAAACAAGTTAGATTAGATCCTCCTTCACCTGCAGGGAGAAACAAGTTAGATTAGATCCTCCTTCACCTGCAGGGAGAAACAAGTTAGATTAGATCCTCCTTCACCTGCAGGAAGAAACAAGTTAGATTAGATCCTCCTTCACCTGCAGGGATAAACAAGTTAGATTAGATCCTCCTTCACCTGCAGGGAGAAACAAGTTAAATTAGATCCTCCTTCACCTGCAGGGATAAACAAGTTAGATTAGATCCTCCTTCACCTGCAGGAAGAAACAAGTTAGATTAGATCCTCCTTCACCTGCAGGGAGAAACAAGTTAGATTAGATCCTCCTTCACCTGCAGGGAGAAACAAGTTAGATTAGATCCTCCTTCACCTGCAGGAAGAAACAAGTTAGATTAGATCCTCCTTCACCTGCAGGGATAAACAAGTTAGATTAGATCCTCCTTCACCTGCAGGGAGAAACAAGTTAAATTAGATCCTCCTTCACCTGCAGGGATAAACAAGTTAGATTAGATCCTCCTTCACCTGCAGGAAGAAACAAGTTAGATTAGATCCTCCTTCACCTGCAGGGAGAAACAAGTTAGATTAGATCCTCCCTCACCAGAGGCCTGTACTACGAAGCCGGATTTTCGCTTAGCGGGCTAACTTCAGGGTAAACTCTGAGTTTCCGGTCCTACGGCGCTGGTTCTCTTTTTAGCGGGCTAGATCTCCATGGTAACTTATGCTGTGCGGCTAACCTGGGGCCTATACTACGAATCAGGATTTTCGTTTAGCAAGCTAACTTCAGGGATTTCAGGTCCTACGAAGCTGGTTCACTTTTTAGCGGGTTAGATAACTTATGCTGGAACCTAGCCTGCTCCGGAGCAGGATAGGTTCCAGATCAACTCAGTGAAAGCACCGCCTGCTGACCAATCAGAGCTCAGTGTGCGGAGGAAATACAGTTTAAAGTGCCGTTGCAGGAAAGACGGCCGGCCAAAATCACCGACTGTGTGAACGCGAAAATGAATAGAATATCACCTCCATCTTCAGAGCAATCTGACTATTATAACATTATTATACTATTATGTTAAGAAAGCTTACTGAAATATCTGCCACAACATAAGTAACCGGATCAAAGTAACATTACGTACAGTCCGCGGCACTGTGAGTGCAGACGTTGATGTGTCCCATTTTCATTCATATCACTTCATAATGTATCATCTCCTGATCTGAGTCAGCTGAGCCGTATCTGGCCGTGCAACACTCACAGCGTCACAGACTGGATGCAGAAGTATTATTTTAAGCAACACATTAAGTTGAGGAAACACTGGAGTCAAATGTAATGAAAGTCAGATGGTGTCTTAGACGGCAGTGATATCATAAAGCTGTTAATGTACGCATTCAAACACTTGTTCTGTTCCCAGCTGTGTTCACCTTGCAGGTGCAGCTCTGTGGCTTTGATCCTGGATCAAGTGTTTAAGTCATGGATGTTCAAAGTTTAACTTCTTCATATGTCTAATATTTATTTAGCCTTTATTTATACAGGTGTAGATCTCATTGAGACACAAGATCTCATTTTCAAGAGAGACCTGTCAGTGGTAACACTACCACACAAAGTTACAGACAGACAGGACACTAAACACAGAGGCAACACTAAAATACAACATCGTAAAAAAGTAGTCATTAAAATCCATACGGTCAGATATAGCAGGTGCAAACACCCACAGATGATTTCTCCAGCTTTTTTAAAATAAGTTTAAAATCCGTGATGGGTATCAAAGTGGTCAGCTTAAGTTCCTGCTGAAGTGTGTTCCAGGTCGAGGGGGCAGAGTACGATATGGCTTTTTCCCCAAGCACCGTGCGTACTGAGGGGACGGACAGAGTGATGTAATGTTGAGATCTTAGTCTATAGCTGTACTGTTTGTGTGATATGTAAGTGGATATGTAGAGGGGCAGCAGTCCAAGCATAGCGGTATAGATGAGTTTGAACCAGTGCAGTGACCTGCGCATTGATAGTGATGTCCAGTTGACTAAAGCGTACAGCGTGCAGTGGTGTGTGAGGGGTTTACAGTTGGCTATGAACCTCAGAGCCCCATGGTAAACAGCGTCCAGCAGATGAAGGGAGTGAGCTGAGGCGTTCATGTACACAACATCCCCGTAGTCCAAGAGCGGCAAAAATGTGGCAGCTACAAGCCGTTTCCTCGCACTTGTGGAGAAGCAGGCCTTATTTCTAAAAAGGAATCCCAGCTTTAATTTCAATTTCCTTAAAAGATTGTCAATGTGTGGTTTGAAGCAGAGATTTTCATCTATGGTGATGCCTAAGTATCTGTAGGTGTTAACAGCTTCAATGGGGTTATGCTGTGCAGACATGATGCAGGGAAGAACAGTTGGTAACTTTTTCTTATTGGAAAACAACATGACTTTTGTCTTATCTGAATTTAACACCAACCTAAGGTGGAACAGATGTGACTGAAAAGTGTCAAAAGCAGACTGCAGACGTTCAAATGCAAGGGCAACAGTGCTAGCACAACAGTACACAACAGTATCATCTGCATATAGATGTACAGACGCATCCATACTTTGACCCACATCATTTATATAAATAGTAAAAAGGGTCGGTCCCAAGACCGAACCTTGAGGAACGCCTCTGGGCACATTAAGAAAGCTTGAGGAGAGACCGCTGAATTTTACACATTGCTTGCGATTTGAAAGATAGTTTGCAAACCAACCAACAGCTTGGTCAGACAGGCCTATATGGGATAGCTTCTGGCACAGAATGCCATGGTCCACAGTATCAAATGCCTTGGATAAGTCTATAAAAAGGGCAGCACAGTAGCTCTTTGCGTCCAAGCCTTCAACAATGTCATTCACTACTTTCAAAGCAGCCGTTACTGTACTGTGCTGCTTCCTAAAGCCCGACTGGTGAGGAGATAGAATGTTGTTCAAGCTTAAATATTCTTTGATTTGATCATTCACCAGCCTTTCAAGTACTTTAGCTAAAATAGAGAGCTTGGAAATTGGTCTGTAATTATTCATCACCATGGGATCACCACCTTTCAATAAGGGGAGAACATTTGCAGTTTTCCAAACATCTGGAATGACATTGCTTGTTATAGAAAGATTAAAAACATGACAAAGTGGTTTGGCTATAATATCTGCAGCTAGCCGTAAGAAATAAGGGGGGAGATCGTCCGGACCTGCTGATTTTTTGGGGTCTAGGCCCTTTAGAGCCTTACAAACCTCCCCAACATTGAAGGGGTTGAAGGAGAAAGTGTGGCTACTAGTGGCATGACTGGTGGTGATGGAGGGAGATGATTTACCAAAAGATAATGTGTCAAACAAGGAACTGGAGGCAATCAAATGTTTATTAAAACAATTAAGCATCTCTGTCTTATTTGACACAGGGGTGGAGTCAACAACAATGTTAGGAGGCAGCTCTAAGGAGCGAGAGCTGGCAGAGAGGGATTTTATGGTATGCCAAAATCTCCTAGGATCGTTTAAACTGTCTGTGGTCTGGGATAAGTAAACATCGCTTTTAGCTTTTTTAATGGAAGCAGTACAGCGATTACGCAGTTGACGAAAAAGAAGCCAGTCAGCCTCAGAACCTGTCTTCCTCGCAGCAGCCCAAAGGAGATTCCTCTTGCGTAAGAGGGCTGCCAGATCAGAAGTGGACCAGGGGTTATCACGGCCCTTCACCCTGAACCGGCGAAACGGAACATGTTTATCTAAAAAATAACTAAAACTGTCATAAAAATACTTCCAAGCATGGTCAACATCACCAATCAATAAAATACGATCCCATTTTAAATGAACTAAGTCATGAAGAAAGGCTTGCTCTATAAAGTGCTTAACATTTCTTTTCAGAACAACACAGGGTTTGGTACGGGGGATTTTGGTATCCCTAATAGCACCAACTAGACAATGATCACTTAGGTCATTAGCAAAGACCCCGGTTGCAGTATATTTATGGGATTGATTAGTAATTAAAAGATCGATAAGAGATGATTTATTTAGACACCTGGTGTTAAGACGAGTAGGACTTTGAATTAATTGTGTACAATTTAGCGACATACAATGCATTTTAAAATCATCAGACACTGGTGAAAGCCAGTCCCAGTTAAAATCACCTACCAGGATGATTTCCTTAAACTGTAGTTGAGATAAAAGCTGCATTAGCGAGGATAATGTGTCGTTTGTAGCAGAAGGGGGCCTATAGCAACCAACAACAGTTAAAAACTGACCACCAGATAAATCAATCTTTAGTGCTAAGATTTCAAACTGCTTAACAGCAGATTTGGAGAAGATGACCTGTGCAGCAAGATTATGTTTTACGTAAATCGCCACGCCACCACCTTTCCTGGGGCGGTCCGAACGATAAATATTGAAGCCGTCAATTCCGACATCTTTATCCAATATTTTCTTTGAAAGCCAAGTCTCAGAAACAATAATTAGATCAGCTCCAGTTGACTCTGACCAAATTCGCAACATATCCATTTTGGGAAGCAGGCTGCGAGCATTTACATGGATGATGTGTAACCCAGACAAGTTCTTAAAGTCCGTTGGGGTATTACATGCCATTAAAGGACCAGGATTAGGCTGAATACCAGACAGAAGTAGAAGCAACATGATTAAGCACTTCTGCTTAAATTTCGTTATAGTCGGGAGACTAGAAGAGTTAGAAGAAGAATACTGGCAAAGGGCATCTGTAGGGTTTCCCACGGTGAAGGCCCCAGGAAAACAACAGATCTCGCGAACCCAGGGGCAGTAATTCCAATGAGAAACAATTCCAAAACGAATCACATGCGACACATTATGTTCATGGCCCCGTGTGGATGTCACACCATCTGCGGTAACCAGCCGCGGGCGTAAAGAGTCTGGGTTGCCGATAGCATAGCCGCTAAAACTCCATGCCACGACAAGGCAGAGGAACACAGGAAAATACGCCATCGTAATAGTCAGAGGGGAAGAGCGGGCAAGATCCACTCAGCAGGTAAGCATAGGCCTACCCGATCCGCCGATGGAAACCCGTCCTGGATAGACGGGGCCCGGACTACTGGCCCAGGGCTCGGCGCCGGCGATGACAGTTGGCAGTAGCCTCCACACGAGCGAAGCCCACTCTGTGTTGCTAGTGAGTTGAACGGGACTCGGCCCTCCGCAGGAAAAAGTAAAAGGCAGGTGCGTCCGTTACGTTACGGCCCGTCTATTACTATAATATTATAGTTGACAGGAAGTCAGGAAGTATGACGCTGCGCTGTCAGTGCGCTTCTCCATGTTTGTGATTGGTCGAATGCTCCAGATACCACCCCTCTCATGTGAACACCTAACTAGATAGGACACGGCTGGCTTGAGCGATCCACTTGATAACCAGCGTCGTAGTACAGTTTAGCGAGAGCGCGTATGTTTTGGATTAGGCCAACCGGCTAACTCAAACATATCCAGGTTAGGTTGAACCGGCTTCGTCGTACAGGCCTCAGATGCATTTATTTTGTTATTGTCCATATGTTTCAAGTCTGTGGTCAAAGATTCGAAATTGGCTGAAGACACTCAATATTGAATTTACATTTACACTCTTTAATATTCGAAGAGTTTGAAGAGTAGATAAAAAATAAATCAAAGGCTCAACACGCCATGAAATGTGAAATAATGAGCTCTAACGAAGAGTGGGATTAAAGGAACAATAAATATGCCATGTTGTGTTTTTGGTGGCTTTTGGTTGTCAACCTACTTTTGTTTGTGAAATGTTGAAGTGATCCCCCTGACTGTATCTTTATTCATTCTGTTTTTGTTGTTTTGTTTTTGTCTGAGATGGGTATGTCATCTCTTATAAGGTATTGTTATGTCCATGTTTGTGTCTTTAGCCTGTACAAAATTTAAATAAAAAATAACAAGGCATTGCACATGACCGTAAATATATATATATACTGTATGTATATAAACTTTGAAAGATATGTCTAAAGAGTATTTGTATAAAATACACAATATAATTGAAGTCAGATTACACCATGTTAGTTACCTACTACTAATGAGATGTTAACATCGTACATTATACGTTTGCAAAGTACTTGTATATACAATTTAGGGAATTAGAGCTGTTGAAAGGGTGGATACACAGTGAAATACAGGTTACATTTTAATAATAAAGTTTCATTTCAGAGATATTCTGAAAAATGTAAAAATTCGAAGAAAACGTCAGATTTCTGACAAAAAAGTAAAAATTATGGGAAAAAGTAAAAATTCGAAGAAAATGTCAACATTTTATGAAAAAGTCAAAACTTTAAGAAAAAAAGTCATAATTCTGAAAATAAGTCAAAATTATAAGAAAAAGTCTGATTTCCACAATTCTTAACTGCAGCTGATCTTTCAAAGCACAACCAGCTGTATGAAGCAGAACTTGATCTGGTGCATATAACATCAAGCTGCTGCCAGACTTGATAGATTATAAACTATTGTCAGCTATCAAAGCTGTTAGATTTTGAATCCACTTGTTCCTACCTTATTTAGGATGGCAGCACGGTACTGTGATAACTTCTCTAATATCTGCAGACACTCCTGATTCATGGTCATCAGAACATCCTTAAATTCCAGCAAAGTGAAAGATGTATTCTCCTCCTGAGGCAGCCAGTGGGTCCCTTTCACCTCCTCAATGGTTCTGGAGAACATTTAGTGTCATTACCAGCTGATCTGAACAACCACTGTTAAAGCTTATCACGTCCAGTATTGATGCACTTAAAACAGAACGTTTTTCTTATTAGTTATGTATTGGTCTGCACGCAGTGTGACTCACCTGTTGAACAGAAGAAGAGCATTTCTGAACTGAGGCACAGCGATAAGCAGAACATCTTGAAGATCCTTACACCTGCGCTGAAAGATGACTTTATGGACATTTCTCCGCCACCTGCAAAAGAAGCGTAGTGTCTCTACTTTAAAGAGTCCTCTACTGCTGATGTTCAGGTGTATATCAGTATGTAGTGTCTCTACTTTAAAGAGTCCTCTACTGCTGATGTTCAGGTGTATATCAGTATGTAGATTCTCTACTTTAAAGAGTCCTCTCCTGCTGATGTTCAGGTGTATATCAGTATGTAGTGTCTCTACTTTAAAGAGTCCTCTCCTGCTGATGTTCAGGTGTATATCAGTATGTAGTGTCTCTACTTTAAAGAGTCCTCTCCTGCTGATGTTCAGGTGTATATCAGTATGTAGATTCTCTACTTTAAAGAGTCCTCTCCTGCTGATGTTCAGGTGTATATCAGTATGTAGTGTCTCTACTTTAAAGAGTCCTCTCCTGCTGATGTTCAGGTGTATATCAGTATGTAGTGTCTCTACTTTAAAGAGTCCTCTACGGTTGACGTTCAGGTGTATATCAGTAAGTAGTGTCTCTACTTTAAAGAGTCCTCGACGGTTGACGTTCAGGTGTATATCAGTATGTAGTGTCTCTACTTTAAAGAGTCCTCTCCTGCTGATGTTCAGGTGTATATCAGTATGTAGTGTCTCTACTTTAAAGAGTCCTCTCCTGCTGATGTTCAGGTGTATATCAGTATGTAGTGTCTCTACTTTAAAGAGTCCTCTCCTGCTGATGTTCAGGTGTATATCAGTATGTAGTGTCTCTACTTTAAAGAGTCCTCTCCCGCTGATGTTCAGGTGTATATCAGTATGTAGTGTCTCTACTTTAAAGAGTCCTCTCCTGCTGATGTTCAGGTGTATATCAGTATGTAGTGTCTCTACTTTAAAGAGTCCTCTCCTGCTGATGTTCAGGTGTATATCAGTATGTAGTGTCTCTACTTTAAAGAGTCCTCTCCCGCTGATGTTCAGGTGTATATCAGTATGTAGTGTCTCTACTTTAAAGAGTCCTCTCCTGCTGATGTTCAGGTGTATATCAGTATGTAGTGTCTCTACTTTAAAGAGTCCTCTCCCGCTGATGTTCAGGTATATATCAGTATGTAGTGTCTCTACTTTAAAGAGTCCTCTCCCGCTGATGTTCAGGTGTATATCAGTATGTAGTGTCTCTACTTTAAAGAGTCCTCTCCTGCTGATGTTCAGGTGTATATCAGTATGTAGTGTCTCTACTTTAAAGAGTCCTCTTCTGCTGATGTTCAGGTGTATATCAGTATGTAGTGTCTCTACTTTAAAGAGTCCTCTCCCGCTGATGTTCAGGTGTATATCAGTATGTAGTGTCTCTACTTTAAAGAGTCCTCTCCTGCTGATGTTCAGGTGTATATCAGTATGTAGTGTCTCTACTTTAAAGAGTCCTCTCCCGCTGATGTTCAGGTGTATATCAGTATGTAGTGTCTCTACTTTAAAGAGTCCTCTCCTGCTGATGTTCAGGTGTATATCAGTATGTAGTGTCTCTACTTTAAAGAGTCCTCTCCCGCTGATGTTCAGGTATATATCAGTATGTAGTGTCTCTACTTTAAAGAGCCCTCTCCTGCTGATGTTCAGGTGTATATCAGTATGTAGTGTCTCTACTTTAAAGAGTCCTCTCCTGCTGATGTTCAGGTGTATATCAGTATGTAGTGTCTCTACTTTAAAGAGTCCTCTCCTGCTGATGTTCAGGTGTATATCAGTATGTAGTGTCTCTACTTTAAAGAGTCCTCTCCTGCTGATGTTCAGGTGTATATCAGTATGTAGTGTCTCTACTTTAAAGAGTCCTCTCCTGCTGATGTCCAGGTGTATATCAGTATGTAGTGTCTCTACTTTAAAGAGTCCTCTCCTGCTGATGTTCAGGTGTATATCAGTATGTAGTGTCTCTACTTTAAAGAGTTCTCTCCTGCTGATGTTCAGGTGTATATAAGTATGTAGTGTCTCTACTTTAAAGAGTCCTCTCCTGCTGATGTTCAGATGTATATCAGTATGTAGTGTCTCTACTTTAAAGAGTCCTCTCCTGCTGATGTTCAGGTGTATATCAGTATGTAGTGTCTCTACTTTAAAGAGTCCTCTCCTGCTGATGTTCAGGTGT
The DNA here is from genome assembly GCF_902827175.1 of Gymnodraco acuticeps. Taxonomy (NCBI): domain Eukaryota; kingdom Metazoa; phylum Chordata; class Actinopteri; order Perciformes; family Bathydraconidae; genus Gymnodraco; species Gymnodraco acuticeps. The sequence goes on from NW_022990556.1 coordinate 54,905, forward strand.
ATATCAGTACGTAGTGTCTCTACTTTAAAGAGTCCTCTCCTGCTGATGTTCAGGTGTATATCAGTACGTAGTGTCTCTACTTTAAAGAGTCCTCTCCTGCTGATGTTCAGGTGTATATCAGTATGTAGATTCTCTACTTTAAAGAGTCCTCTCCTGCTGATGTTCAGGTGTATATCAGTATGTAGATTCTCTACTTTAAAGAGTCCTCTCCTGCTGATGTTCAGGTGTATATCAGTATGTAGTGTCTCTACTTTAAAGAGTCCTCTCCTGCTGATGTTCAGGTGTATATCAGTATGTAGTGTCTCTACTTTAAAGAGTCCTCTCCTGCTGATGTTCAGGTATATATCAGTATGTAGTGTCTCTACTTTAAAGAGTCCTCTCCTGCTGATGTTCAGGTGTATATCAGTATGTAGTGTCTCTACTTTAAAGAGTCCTCTCCTGCTGATGTTCAGGTGTATATCAGTATGTAGTGTCTCTACTTTAAAGAGTCCTCTCCTGCTGATGTTCAGGTGTATATCAGTATGTAGTGTCTCTACTTTAAAGAGTCCTCTCCTGCTGATGCTCAGGTGTATATCAGTATGTAGTGTCTCTACTTTAAAGAGTCCTCTCCTGCTGATGTTCAGGTGTATATCAGTATGTAGTGTCTCTACTTTAAAGAGTCCTCTCCTGCTGATGTTCAGGTATATATCAGTATGTAGTGTCTCTACTTTAAAGAGTCCTCTCCTGCTGATGTTCAGGTGTATATCAGTATGTAGTGTCTCTACTTTAAAGAGTCCTCTCCTGCTGATGTTCAGGTGTATATCAGTATGTAGTGTCTCTACTTTAAAGAGTCCTCTCCTGCTGATGTTCAGGTGTATATCAGTATGTAGTGTCTCTACTTTAAAGAGTCCTCTCCTGCTGATGTTCAGGTGTATATCAGTATGTAGTGTCTCTACTTTAAAGAGTCCTCTCCTGCTGATGTTCAGGTGTATATCAGTATGTAGTGTCTCTACTTTAAAGAGTCCTCTCCTGCTGATGCTCAGGTGTATATCAGTATGTAGTGTCTCTAATTTAAAGAGTCCTCTCCTGCTGATGTTCAGGTGTATATCAGTATGTAGTGTCTCTACTTTAAAGAGTCCTCTCCTGCTGATGCTCAGGTGTATATCAGTATGTAATGTCTCTACTTTAAAGAGTCCTCTCCTGATGATGTTCAGGTGTATATCAGTATGTAGTGTCTCTACTTTAAAGAGTCCTCTCCTGCTGATGTTCAGGTGTATATCAGTACGTAGAGTCTCTACTTTAAAGAGTGCTCTGACCTGGTGAAAGCTCTCCTCAGTGGGAAGTCTCTGAAGAAGGGGATTTCCTGCAGATCCCTCCACAGAACTGACTCTCTGAACCACTCTGACAGACTGAGCAAACCTCCATATCCTCTTTGTGTCACATGGAGAACAGAGTGAGGAGAGAAGATGTAGTGTTCAGATCCCGCTGCACTGCAGGGCACCACCCGCAGGTCGTAGGGTCTAAAGAAGGAGGAAACATTCATATGTATTCATAGTTTAAAGGCAAGAAACATCAGTTACATGTAGAGGTTTTGGGCTGTTTAGCTTCCACTGAGAAAACCCCTCAAATCCACATCCAGGAGTTTATTCCACTCTCTTTGTCTGTTTGTGTGTCTATATCCTCTTCTGATAGCAACTTTCTGATTGGGCCGTGGGTCCACATTTCAGATATTACGTCATATCGGACTCAAATCTGGATCAACTCCGTTGTTCCCCCGTTTTTAGAGATTTGTTTACGGAGGAAAAGAGAGAGGGTTTTATTTGCTGATGCTGCGTGAGTTTCCCGACGCACCGGGGACACATGTTGATGTAGAGAGACATCAAAAAGTGACTTTTGCATGATAGGTCCCCTTTAAAATTTCAAAAATCACTGGTTTCAGCTTCTTCAATGTGCCGATTAAAGTTGAACAAATATCTGTGAGATTTGGATTGTGGGTTGGACAAAAGAAGACATTTGAAGACGTAAAAATTCCAGATTGTTTAACTTTTTTCTGACATTGTATTAACCCCACATCACAGTATGACCAGTAAAATATGCTGAAGACCGGCAAATCCAAATCTCTCCGGTCAACATAATTTCCCTTTAGCACCGCATCAGTTGCGCCACTTAAGTGACACAAATGATTATGTGACGGATGAGAATAGTCAACTCTAATGTCTAACACTTAATGTGGAGAAAGAGATGTCCTGGATGGGTTGATTGTGCGTTGATCTGTTGGTAATGCCTCGGGGTTCCGGTGGGCATGTAAACAAATGCATAATGCTGCGCTATACTTTGTGGCCTCACCCGGTTGCATAGCGACGCTTATTGTTTAGGTGTCTTTTAATAAGCAGGTAGTCATATCATTAGCTAGAACTAGCTGGGTCTGATCGATATGGACATAAACGCGAGTGAAGTCTAATCTGATGGGAGAGAGAGATCAGCTGCTGCTGACGAGTCGACACGCAGCTCTGCATGATCACATGCAGCGGTGAGCGGACAAAACACACACTTCAGGTTAGAATATCACACGTAGCTATTTTAGTGACCTCTCAAACTACCGTAACTAGTTATAGATATGTTTAGTTTGACTGTCGGGTCACTCATTACTGATCCGCGAGCTGCATGATACTGACGGGCTGTCAGGAGAGGGAGAGCGCTCCGTTTATTATTCCCGTGTTATTGTAAGTTACTGTTCACTTTTGAATAATGTAGTTAATCTACTATTATTAGTTTGTTTAATATCGAATCATATCAATTTGTTTTAAAGCTCAATAAATAGCAAAGAAGACCTTTGACCGGCACTTTTCTCATTTTCTCCGGAAGATTTAAACTTTAACGAACATGTTGGCCGGCGAAAAAATATTCTAACAGGAACTCTGACACACATGTTGTTACTGTCTCACTTTACTACAATCTAAAAGCCTCGATCTCAATGCTTATTATTTAGACACTCTTTATAACTACAAACATGCAGGAAATGGCTTCTTATGGCAGATGTTTCTAAAGTATGCAGGGACACGAAGAGACTTCCTCTGTGGAAACCTTTGACTAATATGTCAACAACATGAATATGAACCTGGCTCTATCACATGTTCACATCTCTATAGGATTTCTATACAAACGTGTGAGATATCTGCTTGGGTTGACCTGTAAGAGTCTCCCTCCACTTCCTTCAGGTAGAACAGCTCCAGCTCTCGTCTGCCTCTCCTCTCGGTGAACATTTGAAACACCTCTGTGCCGCTGAGAGGATCTGGAGCTGGTTTCTCATTCTTCACAGCCTTTATCTTTTTACCCCTACATGTTGGGACTTTGGTTGATTCAGCTTTCTCTGTGAGACTGAGACAATAAAACAGAGTGTAACGCAGTGTGTCGAAGGCCATGACACACTTTGTCCAATTACATACCGTCATTATTGGTGTGATAAAAGTATTGTATCTATAAAATAAATCAGCAAAATATGTAACATTAGATAAATAAAGAATCTGTCGAAGCTCTGGGAGGAAAGTGAGAAAAACATTTGGTGATCATTTTGAATATTGCACATTTCTCCACAGCCCTCCACTTTAAAATAAATGATACTGTACGTCGTCATATATTCACTGCACTACTTTTTGTTATGTTTCTTCTTTTGATTAATGTGAAATTGTTATAAAATATTTGCTTGTTATAACCTTTCTATTTGTTATCGTTATCCTACATAATTGCTTGTATATGTTCCTGGCTATAAACCTGATTCTGAGAAAACTACAAATCAGACTCAAAATTCAGATCACCAGAATTATTATTTTGACTTGCCTCTCACAGATTTGAAGTAAAGACACTCATACCCAATATGTTTTCAAGTACCTGTGTGCTGTGCTCTCATCAGGAGTTCTGATGGGGATGTCGGCCCCCAGCGCTGAGGCCATCATTCGGGGTCCTTCGCTCCACTTTGTGTCCCCTCTGGCTCTCTGAGGTCCGACCTGTGCGATGAGGCGAGGGAGATCCATCACAGAGAGAGGTCTGTCAGAGGGGAGAGGGGGGAGGCTGAAGAGAGGCCTGGGCACTGAGAGAGGAGGGGGTTCAGGGGAGAGAGGAGGAAGAAGAGTCCCCTTCTTCACCCTGGATCCAGACCTGGAGATGTGTTTGCTTTGAGAGGCTCCATCCGGGGATCTCTTCTCTGAGTTAGCTAACATGCTGCTCACCTCTCTGTGAACACCATCAGGAGGTTAGCTAATACAAACGGTGTGTTGGAGGTCTACATTTACGCTGGTATATCTGAAAGACAAATCAAAAAAGGGAAATGCATGAAGCGTGAATCATTTGCATGTAGGAACTATCCTGTGTCATGTTAACAAGCCACAAACCACATAGACATACAGATTTACATTAAGTTAGCTTTGTCTACATAGAACAAGTTCTTTACTGTAACCAACAATTATTCAATTAAATAGCATCAAAACTCAATGATAAATGATTTGTGGTCTAAAAAAGCATTCTATCAAAATGCTGCTTTAACAAACCCTTGGGATAAATCAGGTCTATCAAATGCTGAACATATAACCACATTGGTGCCTTTTTCACTGCACAAAGAGTACTTTGACTACACAATGAATACTATACCTTAAGTACTTTCCATATTACTGTACAGCCAGTACACTTCAAGTACTTTGACTACACAATGAATACTATACCTTAAGTACTTTCACTACATATTACTGTACAGCCAGTACACTTCAAATACTTTGACTACACAATGAATACTATACCTTAAGTACTTTCACTACATATTACTGTACAGCCAGTACACTTCAAATACTTTGACTACACAATGAATACTATACCTTAAGTACTTTCCATATTACTGTACAGCCAGTACACTTCAAGTACTTTGACTACACAATGAATACTATACCTTAAGTACTTTCACTACATATTACTGTACAGCCAATACACTTCAAGTACTTTGACTACACAATGAATACTATACCTTAAGTACTTTCACTACATATTACTGTACAGCCAGTACACTTCAAGTACTTTGACTACACAATGAATACTATACCTTAAGTACTTTCACTACATATTACTGTACAGCCAATACACTTCAAGTACTTTGACTACACAATGAATACTATACCTTAAGTACTTTCACTACATATTACTGTACAGCCAGTACACTTCAAGTACTTTGACTACACAATGAATACTATACCTTAAGTACTTTCACTACATATTACTGTACAGCCAATACACTTCAAATACTTTGACTACACAATGAATACTATACCTTAAGTACTTTCACTACATATTACTGTACAGCCATACACTTCAAGTACTTTGACTACACAATGAATACTATACCTTAAGTACTTTCACTACATATTACTGTACAGCCAATACACTTCAAGTACTTTGACTATATTTGACTACACCATGAATACTATACCTTAAGTACTTTCACTACATATTACTGTACAGCCAATACTTTTACAACTACATTTACTTCAAGAACTTTAAATACATTTCACAGCAAAATGAGGACGTCTCACTTAAATATTCCACTTCAACTACATTGTATTTAAAATGAATAAATAAAGTTAGCTAACACTTTGTGGTAGCTAACACCAGCTAGCTCTCCTAGCAGCAGTGAATCAGAGCCGTTACTCTCTCTCTCACTGTTTCTCACCTGCTGTTTAAACACGGCTGAACTCCAGGTAACATCTCCACGGTGGTAAGAAAACACTTAGTGGCGTTTCTAAAGTTAAAAAAAGTACTTTAAATCAGCTCTCTAGCTAACAGGAGGAGGACAACAAACTATCTTCAGACTTTCTTACCTGTCGTCTGCCGTCAGGGAGTAGCCATGGAGACGGCGCGTTGCCATGGTAACTGTCAGTTAACTCCAGAAGTAAGCGAACGTCACGGGGTTTTCAAACTGCTAATAATATTCGATTTACTGGAGTTTATTTGTCCGGTAAGAGCCGGTAAGAGTCAGTGAGAGTCGGTAAGAGCCGGTAAAACCACAGGAAAATCCAGTTCAACTGAAATCAGAGCAGTGCAGGAACTCCTCAAAGTGTTTCCTAAACTTCCTGGGTAAAAACTCTTAGAGGTCAAAGCGTAGTTTGAGTATTTTCTGAGGCACAAACATACATTTTAACATTTTTCATATTTTAAAGGTTTTGTCCATAGAATTTAATATGTGATTTAATATGAAGCCAACACCAATAAGGCGTTTAAAATGCTCTGATCGCTACGTACTCATCAGGAAGTCCAGAATCACCATATCCATGAAGTCCAGCAGCCTCGTGCCTTTGTTATATGGAGGGGTCTTTTTCACTGAGGAGCAGTAATCTGGGTCTGTCTCCCACCTGAACACACATCAATTAACTCAACACTACATTCATTGTGTATATATACCACTGTAATGCATGAAAAAAGGCCTTGATCTCGTCAGTCAAAGTGTTTTCTATTTCATTTAACTGAAAAATAAACCCTTACTTTACCAAGTCTCATTTTCTGCAACACACATAATTCAGATGCCAGAATGACATCTTATTTTTGATCCATTTGAAACCCTTATTTGGTCTCATATTTGGGCTTTAAGGTTTAGGGGAGGAGATATGGTGCTGCAAAAGGACATTTACAAAAGCATTCATCTGTTTGCTAATTATTTATCTAACATATCATATTCCATTTACTTGTAGACTCTTCTTGCCCTATTTCCATTTGTTCAAATGTTGGCCACTTTGTGATGTCATAACGATGTTGTGTCTTGTGTAACCATTAGCCAATCACCAACCAAGATATCTGTACTTCTGCTTGAGTAAAGGACGTGTGTACTTTTGCCATCTCTGCTAATGTGCACATGATAATAAAGCCTTGAATCTTGAATCTTAAGGGACTCCAGTTGGCTAAAAAAGTATTGAAAATGACCCCAAAGAGACAGAAAGGACCTACAAAGAAAATGTAATGAATTATTATTATTATAATGATTACTTGGCCCTCTTGCTGCGGCTGTAGGAGCGTCTCCAGGGGGACCTCCAGGTGCGGCGGGGGGCCAGGGAGAGGTCGGGCAGCATGACCCCCAGAGAGGCCTCCATCAGGCGGGGCCGACCACACACTGCGTGCTCCGTGGAGCAGTAGTACGAACACTGGCCGTAGAAACACACACTGCCCACTGGGGGGCGCCACAGGGGAACACATGAGAGGAGAGAAGGAGAGAGAATAAGAAGAGCATTCAAAGACATACTTTACATTACATTTAGCCAGGGTTCCAGTTATGTGGGAGCTGCTGCTGTGTGTGTGTGTGTGTGTGTGTGTGTGTGTGTGTGTGTGTGTGTGTGTGTGTGTGTGTGTGTGTGTGTGTGTGTGTGTGTGTGTGTGTGTGTGGTGTGTGTGTGTGTGTGTGTGTGTGTGTGTGTGTGTGTGTGTGTGTGTGTGTGTGTGTGTGTGTGTGTGTGTGTGTGTGTGTGTGTGTGTGTGTGTGTGTGTGTGTGTGTGTGTGTGTGTGTGTGTGTGTGTGTGTGTGTGTGTGTGTGTACACCATAAAGACTGAAACTCAGGACAACAACAACAACAGCTGTTATATTTACTTAAACTTGACCTCAGGCACAAAGCAGACTATGCATTACATTAATGCACACAATGTTGACAATATCTGTTTTCTTTTACTGCACATATTTTACATTGTATTCTATTTCAATGTAAATACTGCTATATTTTATTTTGCTATTTTTGTAATAATTTGTTTTAAAGTTTTCTAAAAACAGTTCTCTACCTGTGTTTTTAATGTTTGTCTTAATTATACACCACGACATCAAGTCAAATTCCTCGTACGTGTCAACATGGTGATAAACCTGATTCTGATTCTTCTAAACAAACAATAAACCCTAAAGACTCAAACTCAGGACAACAACAAGAATTTCAACAAACAAGACCATTGTCAGCGAAACAGGTTTTTTTTCAAGATGTGTAAACTCTCCGCTGTCCTGATATCAGTGGGAAGCTAAGAGTTATAGTTATTGGACATTGCTGTCACGGAGGAACTGCACACTGCCAAAACTGCATCCCTCTCCTCTGTCATCATCCTGTTGGACCTGTCTGCTGCATTCGACAAAAAAAAATCTTCGCGGGGGAGCTTGCCCCCGGACCCCCTTAGAGAGGGTGAGGACCCTCCTAGAGGAGGTGAGGACCCCCCTAGAGGGTGTTAGGTCCACTCCCCACTTATAAAAATAGCACTTTACCACTGCACCCTCTCTAATCTCAGATGCACCCTGAGTCATTTTGTTCTGGAACCGGACCTGTGATCAGTGGAGGGTCAGATGATCAATGGAGGGTCAGATGATCGAGGGAGGGTCAGATGATCGAGGGAGGGTCAGATGATCAATGGAGGGTCAGATGATCAGTGGAGGGTCAGATGATCAGTGGAGGGGAGAGTGAGCGGTACCTGGGGAAGTGAAGAAGGTCCGAGCCAGTTTACGGTCTGTCGTCACGTCCTTAATTTCCTCCACAACATCCACCAGCCTCCCAACAACAGGGGGAATTCTCCTGAAGCCCAGCACCCTGAGGGGGAGGATGGGGGGATGTATTTGTTTGTTAAATACAATAAAAAGAGGAGGAGAGGAGAGGAGGAGGAATCAAGGAAAAGGCCAAAGGTGTCAGGGAACCACCTAGACCCCTATCTACGAAATGTCACCATACAGACAATGAAGAACGACACATTGACAAGATAAAAACTAAAAATCACTGTCTATAAAAAGAAGTTCACAAAGAGACACTTTGACGCAGTGTTGAAAGCATGTTTACCTGTCCAGGTGAAACGCTGCGATCTCTGCGTTGTGTCTCTCAAAGTCTGAGAAGTAGTACAGGTTGTAGTTGGTTTCTTCATCTCTCTCCTGCCTGTCAGACAGACACATTCAACTTTAATGCATTTTGAGATCAAGTTAAACTTGTTCTGCTTAAAGCTTTGAATAGAGCTGGGGATATATTGACATGTCAAATATTATGAAATGAGACTAGACATCGTCTTAGATTTCAGTTATCATAATATGTGTCTTTACCTGGTTTTAAAGGTCCATGTCACGGCCATTTCTACTGATCATAGTTTCATCGTTGAGGTCTGCTAGAATAGATTCACATTGTTCAATGTTCCAAACTCACATTGGTTTCTCACAGCATCTCTGTATAGTCTGTGTATTCACTCTCTGTCCTAAACGCCTTGTTGGAGCTCCTGCCCCCCCCCCCTCCCTGTGAGCCCACTGTGCTCTGATTGGTCAGCTCGCCCACTCTGTTCTGATGAGTCCACCACCGTTACAGCGGAACATCAGTGATTATGTGTCACAGTGGCGTTAGTTAGCAACCAGGAAATGACACTAGTGATGACAAACAGATGAGAATGCTGCGTGGGGTCTGGGGGCCGTGTTGGCGGGACGTTGCGGGGCTCGCTGCTCCGCCCTTTGAGGCTCGAGGAGCGGACAGTGTGAGATGGCTTACTGGTGTTGTTCCCTGGTTGCTGCGTGGGGTCTACGGGACAGCGAGACACCGCGGAACTCAGCCTGAACTCAGCCTGGCTGTGGGTGTGAGTGTGTGCTCGGGCCGGGCCTCGGCGGGCCTCGCCGTGTCCCGCCGTCCCGTAGACCCCACGCAGCAACCAGGGAACAACACCAGTAAGCCAGCTCACACTGTCCGCTCCTCGAGCCTCAAAGGGCGGAGCAGCGAGCCCCGCAACGTCCCGCCAACACGGCCCCCAGACCCCACGCAGCATTCTCATCTGTTTGTCATCACTAGTGTCATTTCCTGGTTGCTAACTAACGCCACTGTGACACATAATCACTGATGTTCCGCTGTAACGGTGGTGGACTCATCAGAACAGAGTGGGCGAGCTGACCAATCAGAGCACAGTGGGCTCACAGGGGGGGGGGGGGGGGGGGGGGGGGGGCAGGAGCTCCATCAAGCCGTGTAGGACAGAGAGTGAATACACAGACTATACAGAGATGCTGTGAGAAACCAATGTGAGTTTGGAACATGAACAATGTGAATCTATTCTAGTAGACCTCAACGATGGGATCATGATCAGTAGAAATGGCCATGACATGGGACCTTTAAGGTATGTGGTCCAAAATATCATGATATTATATGTTTCTTCCACGTGCCCAGCCCAGCTGCAACTAGCAGTTTATTTCATTATTGATTAATCAACACATTTATCCTCGATTCGTGGGTTTGTCTAGAAAATGTATTTGTATGTATTTTTTACGACCACTCCAGTTAGTAAGAGTTGTCTTTTAAATATTTAGTTTTGTCAGTCAATATATTCACTTTGATATGTATATAATAAGCAGCACATCTCCAGATTAGAGAGGATAACAACTCATTTAGAATAATTACCTAAAAGATTATTGAATCATCCTAATAAGTGTTGAATAATTTCTGTAAAATGTACTTGAGATGAGCAGAGATGGTCCTTGCAAGTATTTACAAAAACAATAAATGTCTCAGTTGTCTAAAGGCTCATAACTAAATATTCTTCCCCTTGTGCTTCACCGTGTTTATTTCCACAGATGATTCTCAGCTGTTGTGTTTCCGACTCACTTCATGGGCTTCAGCAGCGCCTGTCCGTAGTTTGTGAATGTCATCACCAGCTTCAGCTGCGTCCCCCCGGACTTCTGCACTGAAAACCAGCATAGAGAACGTTTCCATGGCAACACAGTGAACACACACACACACACACACATATGACATGCTGTGACAAAACACATTGGCCATTAATGGACACACTCAAAAACATGTGCGTCATCTCCGACATATAACAGGCTTCAAGTGTGTCACATCTCTCTCACACACACACACACACACACACACACACACACACACCACGTCTCCTGCTATATTTAGCGTGACATTGTGTTAGATGCATTCATTCCCATCAGTGCTCCCAGCATCTCTCATGTGATATAGAGCATCATCACAAGCGTGCGTCACAGGATTTATCCTCAAAGTTTTTCCTGTACATGATATCCATTTATCTTTTAGAACGATATATCATTTCAGTATTTCTTCATCTTTGTTTCAACCTGTTTGTTTAAGGGCTGTCTTCTATTAATCGTTTAGTTGACTGGTCGTTTGTTTTGGTTTAAAAATAAATCCTGTATTGTGTGCGTGCGTGTTGGGAGTGTTGCAGTAGAACATTCCTCTGTAGCGCCCGGTAGCTACATTAATGGGAAACCCTACATCAGTGTTTCTCAAACGTTTTCATACCAAGGACCACTTGACCAATAAAAAAACACTCGCGGACCACCTAACTCCACAAATATCCCAAATCACATAGTCTTTCTAGAACAGATTACAAATCGCCTGAAAATGGTACAAACAAGTGGCAACATGTGTAATGAAGGTGTTGCACTGGGCTATATCATGCAATCGAAAGTGAAACGTAAGCTTGCTCCATTGCGGAGATATTCCCGCGAGAGAGCTCTAATTTATTTATTTAAAATGTGAAATGTTACCAATATACTCACGGATCACTAGGGGGCGCTCACGGACCACCAGTGGTCCGCGGACCACACTTTGAGAACCACTGCGGCCTACATGTTTGAGCAACCTCTATGAAACGTCAAGCCACCCTACAGCACCCCAACAGAAATCTCTGGTGCCGCCCATGCACACCTTCATCACAGCAGGTTTGGGTTGAGGGCTTTTAGGTTAAATTGATAGATCTGTTCCTTTTGAAAATGTCTTTCTTGTGCCGGCTGCAGTCTTACAAAAGCTTTTCATACACAAATGTATTCAAGAGGTTAATTGAATCACACTATTGAAAATAATCGAGACTTTTCAATAGAAACTGCTGAAAAATACAGCTAAAGACCTCAAATCAAATGCAAAGAGGTAGTTATTAAGTGTAGCTATAGTACCTGTTTGTATTCAGAGTCACTGAATCAGATGACGTGGAAGCTATTGAAAAAAATCTCCAATTAAATATATTTTAAAAAGGCATCAGCAATTGTGTGTAAGATGTGCCACATACAGTAGGCCACATTTTTTTATAATTATCCTACATCATATTCATATGTATTGATGGTCCCTAAGTGAAACCCTGTGGTTATGATGACCCACATGGCGGTTTAGGGAAGAGGATAGGGTCACGTGAGAACTGTTTCTTTGGATATGAGCCAAAGTTAGAAATAAAATACAGTTCTGACTTTAATCTTAAAAAGTTAGAATATTGAGGTCATATTGTTATAATATAGTCATATTGATGACTGTCTCACTTTTAAACTTCATGTCAATAACCTGCTTAAAAAGCTGAGGGTTAGGCTAGGTTTCTTTTACAGAAATAAGTCCTGTTTCTCGCTTGAGGCCAGGAAAAGGCTAGTCACTGTGACCTTTTTACCTGTGCTGGATTATGGTGATTTGTTATATATGAATGCACCTGCCAATTACCTGAGCAAGTTAGATGCTGCGTATCACAGTGCACTGAGATTTTTGACAAATTGTAAAGCACTTACGCATCACTGTACCCTGTATACCAAGGCGGTTATGCCATCACTTACTGTACGGAGGCTCAGTCACTGGTACTTTTTCATTTACAAAGCCATGTTGGATAAACTACCATCTTATATCTGCTCCCTGATCTCTCTGCGAATTGAAAGTACTTATTGCCTGAGATCGCATGCTGTGGTTTTATTAAATGTGCCAAGTGCTAGGACTGTCTTAGGGAAGAAAGCTTTTAGATGTGCAGCTCCACTAACATGGAACAGTCTGCAAAAAGAATGGAAAGCTGACTCAGAAAGCGACTCAGGTTCTGGTCCAGGCTCTCATCATCTCACGCCTAGACTACTGCAACTCCCTCCTGGCTGGTCTACCTGCATGTGCCATCCGACCTCTGCAGCTCATCCAGAATGCAGCGGCTCGTCTGGTTTTCAACCTTCCTAAATTCTCCCACACCACTCCGCTCCTCCGCTCCCTTCACTGGCTTCCGGTAACTGCTAGAATCCACTTCAAGACACTGGTACTTGCTTACCATGCTGCGAATGGATCTGGCCCTTCCTACATCCAGGACATGGTTAAACCGTACACCCCAGCGCGTGCACTACGCTCTGCATCAGCCAAACGACTCGTTGCGCCCTCGCTGCGAGGGGGACCCAAGTTCCCATCGGCGAAAACACGTGGGTTTGCTATCCTGGCTCCAAGATGGTGGAATGAGCTCCCCATTGACATCAGGACGGCAGATAGCTTGCACATCTTCCGGCGCAAACTGAAAACTCATCTCTTTCGACTCCACTTCGAGCGTTAGAACGATTAACGAAGCACTTTTATACCAATAAAGGACTGGATTACCTAAAGCCAGTTGAGTAGCACTTGAAATGTTTGGCTCTATGAAACCTGATATACTTATATGATTCTGTTTTCTTCAAGGTTGTGTCTTCCTGGTCGAATGTACTTATTGTAAGTCGCTTTGGACAAAAGCGTCAGCTAAATGCAATGTAATGTAATAATGTAATGAAAATTACCAAGCTAGTACCACTACATGTTTTTAAAGCTCGGTTGGATGCTACAAAATCAGATGCTGTTGGTACCTGTACTTGTGGTTAAATATGTAAATTGTAATCCCTGTACATTTTGCTGTATGATGTCCTTTTGTTGTTCTGTTGTTTATGTCTTCTTGTGGAACCTACTGCTGCAGGTCTCCCTTGAAAAAGAGATCATTGATCTCAATGGGATTTTACCTGGATAAATAAAGGTTTTGAATTTAATTGAATTTAATTGAGAAAAAAGTCAGAATTCTTAGAAAAAAAGTCAGAATTCTTAGAAAAATTATCTGTAAATGTATTTTGTATGAAATAAAGAAAAACCTGGAAATTCTTAAAATTCTAAGATTAAAGTCAAATTCCAAAACATTTTTAAACTTTTGGTCACATCCCAAATGTTGTTCTCAGGTGAGCCTAATCCTCTTCCGTAGCCTGATTTAGAATTAGCTTTTGCTCTTTTTATCCTTAAACACTAGCCTATTCCAGAAAGCTGTTCATGTATACTTGAACTTGGATATTATGACATACTATTCACCTAAAGTCAAATTTTAAAAAAATGTAACTTTTGGTCACATCCCAACATTTGTTCTCACCTCCTCCGTAGGCTGTTTCATAGATTTAAGTGCTAGCCTATTCCTTAAAGTGTTTATTTATCATTTGTCACGCTGTTCGTCTTCGTGTATATTTGAACTTGGATATTAACACATACAGTATAATTCACCGTATTTATTCTTCTTTGTAAATTTGTAAATTAGATATTGATCTGAATGTGGTTTCCAGATGTTTCATTCAGAAATCTGAGAAAATAATATAATTTTGGAGGAAAACTCAAGATTCGGAAAAAGAGTCAAAATTCCGGAGAAAAGTATAAATTCCAAAAAAAAATAAGTTCTAAGAAAAAGTCAAGATTCAGTCCGAAATCTGGAAAAATCAAAAAAATCTGAGGAAACGTTAAAAGTCCCATAAAATAAAAATTCTGAGAAAAAGTCAAAATTCGGAAACAAAGTCAAAATTCCTGAGAAAAAGTTAAAATTCTCCAAAAATGGATTATAGGTGTTATAAAGTATGTATATTTTGTTTCGTGTCTCACCTGCGCTGACGACTTTCTGCGTGGCGATCTGCTGAGTCAGCGTCGCCATGTTCTGGTCCCGGTGAGCGAACAGCTGCCAGCGGGAAATACCAAGATGGAAGCGCAGCCAGGGGGGGTGAGAGTCACTGCTGCTGTTCCACCGGACGTCCTCGTTATCCTCCTCACTCACACTCACCCTGAAACACAACCGGGAGGGAAGTCTGATAACTTTGTGGTACTAGAGAATGGCTGCACAATATATAAGAATAATGTGTGATAACTTCTTCCATAACACATTATTGCGATTAAGAAACAAGTATTAAAGTGCAGTCTTTCTGCTTTATTATGCTCAAATGATAACGTCATTTCCAAAATTATAATTTTGAACTAATTGAACATAAACTCCGCAAAATAGGCGAGTTAAAAAGTGATAGTAGAGTTGTCAAAGTAGAGACGACTGACCACATCTGGGAGCTCTTGTCACTGGAATGGACTCTTGGTTTGACTTTCAGCAGCCGGTCCTCCTCGGGGACGGGGAGGCCGGGCATGTTGTAGAGAGGATGATCAAAAAGAGCCTCCATCTTCCTCTGATCAGACTCCAGAGATCGCTCAGTGACAGAGGACACGTCCATCGGGTCAAATCCACCTCCTTTCAAAGATACAACCCCGTCAGAGAGTGTTAGCTCACGACCTTTATATATATCCTTTATTTAACCAGGTCTCATTAAGATTAAAATATATTCTTCAGAGGGCAGAACAAAGTTACAACAAATGAACACCAAACAATACAGGCAGACGAATACAGCTGTAAAACACAAATTAAATGGCACATTAGCCAGTCAATATGCAAATAAAACAAACTATCAGAAAACATTCAAAAGCAATCACATCGACCAATGGTTTCATGTTCTCTGTCCTTTAAGATGGACTTGAAATTCCCCCAAGGTGATAAAATACTTTGGCATCCTTACTGGCATCCTTACTAGCATCCTTACAGGCATCCTTACTAGATTTTCATTGCCATTTCTACACTGTAGCCTTGTGCATATGACAATAAAACCTTTGACTTTGAAAACTGGCATCCTTACTGGTATCCTTACTAGCATCCTTCCTGGAATCCATCCTGGCATCCTTACTGTACGCCTGTCTCCCAGTGGAGGCCTCAGCTGGACCATCGCTCCCCACTGAGGACTGGTCTTTGTGGGCCAGCTCTCTCAGGATGTTGGTCCTGGGGGTCAGCGGGGGGTCACAGGACTGCTGGTTAATAGGAAGAGAGACAAGCACCAGCAGGAGGTGGAAGAAAACGGTGAAGAAGGCCAAGGAAAGACATATTGTCCTGGAGCGATAGCGCATTCGTAACATTGTCCTGCTGAGGGAAGGTAGGAGGAGAAAGGAGGTGAGAAAGATTTAAAAGAAAACATGTTAGAAGAGTATGAGAAAAAGCGATATAGTGGGGAGCAACATATTCTCAATCAACGATTTGTGAGATATCTTTAAAAATATATTCCGTATTTCTTGTGTCCAGATCCCTTTACCAATTAATGCTTGTAGTGTAAGTCATACAGTATTCTCAAAACTCTTCACACGCAACTGCTCGGTTAGTTTACTACTTGTTTAAGTTATGGAAAGGATTGTGGTTTGAGTTAAGAATAACTACCAAAGTGACGTTACTTATAAATATAAATGATCTCTGACTTCTGGATTTACATGGCACACTAACAACAGTCAGTCCTGTCTGAATGGTAAACCCTCAATTTGCAAAACAAGGCGAAAACTCAGGCAATTAAATGTCAATATCTAACTTTTAAACAATTAAGGTCATTGGGTTAACGTTTACCATTGGAGGTCAATGCCTAACGATAACCACTGGTTGTCAATGCCTAACATTAACCATTGGAGGTCAACATCTAACGTTAACCACTGGAGGTCTATGCCTAACGTTAACCACTGGTGTTCAAAGCCTAACGTTAACCACTGGAGGTCAACGCCTAACGTTAACCACTGGAGGTCTATGCCTAACGTTTACCACTGGTTGTCAATGCCTAACGTTAACCATTGGAGGTCAACATCTAACGTTAACCACTGGAGGTCTATGCCTAACGTTAACCACTGGTGTTCAAAGCCTAACGTTAACCACTGGAGGTCAATGCCTAACGTTTACCACTGGAGGTCAGTGCCTAACGATAACCACTGGAGGTCTATGCCTAATGTTTACCACTGGAGGTCAATGCCTAACGTTAACCACTGGAGGTCAACACCTAACATGGTCAATGCCTAACGTAACCATTGGAGGTCAACGTCTAACGTTAACCACTGGAGGTTAACGCCTAACGTTAACCACTGGAGGTATATGCCTAACGTCAACCACTGGAGTTCAATGCCTAACGTTAACCACTGGAGGTCAATGCCTAACGTTTACCACTGGAGGTCAACGCCTAACGTTAACCACTGGAGGTGAACGCCAAACGTTAACCACTGGAGGTCAACGCCTAACGTTAACCAATGGAGGTCAACGTCTAACGTTAACCACTGGAGGTCTATGCCTAACGTTTACCACTGGTGGTCAATGCCTAACGTTAACCATTGGAGGTCAACGTCTAACGTTAACCACTAGAGGTCTATGCCTAACGTTAACCACTGGTGTTCAAAGCCTAACGTTAACCACTGGAGGTCAACGCCTAACATGGCCGACGCCTAACGTTAACCACTGGAGGTCAACACCTAACGTTTACCACTGGAGGTCAATGCCTAACGTTTACCACTGGAGGACAATGCCTAACGTTAACCACTGAAGGTCAACGCCTAACGTTAACCACTGGAGGTCAATGCCTAATGATAACCACTGGAGGTCAACGCCTAACGTTAACCACTGGAGGTCTATGCCTAACGTTTACCACTGGAGGTCAATGCCTAACGTTAACCAATGGAGGTCAATGCCTAACATGGTCAATGCCTAACGTTAACCATTGGAGGTCAACGTCTAACGTTAACCACTGGAGGTCTATGCCTAACTTTAACCACTGGAGTTCAATGCCTAACGTTAACCACTGGAGGTCAATGTCTAACGTTTACCACTGGAGGTCAACGCCTAACGTTAACCACTGGAGGTCAATGCCTAACGTTTACCACTGGAGGTCAATGCCTAACATTAACCACTGAAGGTCAACGCCTAACGTTAACCACTGGAGGTCAATGCCTAACGATAACCACTGGAGGTCAATGCCTAACGTTAACCACTGGAGGTCTATGCCTAACATTTACCACTGGAGGTCAATGCCTAACGTTAACCAATGGAGGTCAATGCCTAACATGGTCAATGCCTAACGTTAACCATTGGAGGTCAACGTCTAACGTTAACCACTGGAGGTCTATGCCTAATGTTAACCACTGGAGGTCAACGTCTAACGTTAACCACTGGAGGTCTATGTCTAACGTTAACCACTGGAGTTCAATGCCTAACGTTAACCACTGGAGGTCAATGCCTAACGTTAACCACTGGAGGTCTATGCCTAACGTTTACCACTGGAGGTCAATGCCTAACGTTAACCAATGGAGGTCAATGCCTAACATGGTCAATGCCTAACGTTAACCATTGGAGGTCAACGTCTAACATTAACCACTGGAGGTCTATGCCTAATGTTAACCACTGGAGGTCAACGTCTAACGTTAACCACTGGAGGTCTATCTCTAACGTTAACCACTGGAGTTCAATGCCTAACGTTAACCACTGGAGGTCAATGCCTAACGTTAACCACTGGAGGTATATGCCTAACGTTAACCACTGGTGGTCAAAGCCTAACATTAACCACTGGAGGTCAACGCCTAACATGGCCAACGCCTAACGTTAACCACTGGAGGTCAAAACCTAACGTTTACTACTGGAGGTCAATGCCTAACGTTAACCACTGAAGGTCAACGCCTAACGTTAACCACTGGAGGTCAACGCCTAACGATAACCACTGGAAGTCAACGCCTAACGTTAACCACTGGAGGTCTATGCCTAACGTTTACCACTGGAGGTCAATGCCTAATGTTAACCAATGGAGGTCAATGCCTAACATGGTCAATGCCTAACGTTAACCATTGGAGGTCAACGTCTAACGTTAACCACTGGAGGTCTATGCCTAACGTTAACCACTGGAGTTCAATGCCTAACGTTAAGCACTGGAGGTCAATGCCTAACGTTTACCACTGGAGGTCAACGCCAAACGTTAACCACTGGAGGTCAACGCCTAACGTTAACCACTGGAGGTCTATGCCTAACGTTTACCACTGGTTGTCAATGCCTAACGTTAACCATTGGAGGTCAACATCTAACGTTAACCACTGGAGGTCTATGCCTAACGTTAACCACTGGTGTTCAAAGCCTAACGTTAACCACTGGAGGTCAACGCCTAACATGGCCAACGCCTAACGTTAACCACTGGAGGTCAACACCTAACGTTTACCACTGGAGGTCAATGCCTAACGTTTACCACTGGAGGTCAATGCCTAACGTTAACCACTGAAGGTCAACGCCTAACGTTAACCACTGGAGGTCAATGCCTAATGATAACCACTGGAGGTCAACGCCTAACGTTAACCACTGGAGGTCTACGCCTAACGTTAACCACTGGTGGTCAACGCCTAACGTTAACCACTGGAGGTCTATGCCTAACGTTAACCACTGGAGTTCAATGCCTAACGTTAACCACTGGAGGACAATGCCTAACGTTTACCACTGGAGGTCAACGCCTAACGTTAACCACTGGAGGTCTATTCCTAAAGTTAACCACAGGTGGTCAAAGCCTAACGTTAACCACTGGAGGTCAACGCCTAACATGGCCAACGCCTAACGTTAACCACTGGAGGTCAACACCTAACGTTTACCACTGGAGGTCAATGCCTAACATTAACCACTGAAGGTCAACGCCTAACGTTAACCATTGAAGGTCAATGCCTAACGATAACCACTGGAGGTCAATGCCTAACGTTTACCACTGGAGGTCAACGCCTAACGTTTAGCACTGGAGGCCTATGCCTAACGTTAACCACTGGAGGTCAATGCCTAACGTTAACCAATGAAGGTCAAAGCTTAACGTTAACCACTGGAGGTCTATGCCTAACGTTAACCATTGGAGGTCAACGTCTAACGTTAACCACTGGAGGTCTATGCCTAATGTTAACCACTGGAGGTCAACGTCTAACGTTAACCACTGGAGGTCTATGTCTAACATTAACCACTGGAGTTCAATGCCTAACGTTAACCACTGGAGGTCAATGCCTAACGTTAACCACTGGAGGCCTATGCCTAACGTTAACCACTGGTGGTCAAAGCCTATCGTTAACCACTGGAGGTCAACGCCTAACATGGCCAATGCCTAACGTTAACCACTGGAGGTCAACACCTAACGTTTACCACTGGAGGTCAAAGCCTAACGTTTACCACTGGAGGTCTATTCCTAAAGTTAACCACAGGTGGTCAAAGCCTAACGTTAACCACTGGAGGTCAACGCCTAACATGGCCAACGCCTAACGTTAACCACTGGAGGTCAACACCTAACGTTTACCACTGGAGGTCAATGCCTAACATTAACCACTGAAGGTCAACGCCTAACATTAACCATTGAAGGTCAATGCCTAACGATAACCACTGGAGGTCAATGCCTAACGCTTACCACTGGAGGTCCACGCCTAACGTTTACCACTGGTGGTCAATGCCTAACGTTAACCACTGGAGGTCAAAGCCTAACGTTAACCACTGGAGGTCAAATCCTAACGTTAACCATTGGAGGTCAACGCCTAACGTTAACCACTGGAGGTCAACTCCTAACGTTTACCACTGGAGGTCAATGCCTAACGTTAACCACTGAAGGTCAACACCTAACGTTAACCACTGGAGGTCAATGCCTAATGATAACCACTGGAGGTCAACGCCTAACGTTAACCACTGGAGGTATATGCCTAACGTTTACCACTGGAGGTCAATGCCTAACGTTAACCAATGGAGGTCAATGCCTAACATGGTCAATGCCTAACGTTAACCATTGGAGGTCAACTTCTAACGTTAACCACTGGAGGTCAATGCCTAACGTTAACCACTGAAGGTCAACGCCTAACTTTAACCACTGGAGGTCAATGCCTAACGATAACCACTGGAGGTCAATGCCTAACGTTAACCGCTGGAGGTCTATGCCTAACGTTTACACCTGGAGGTCTATGCCTAACGTTTACCACTGGAGGTCAATGCCTAACGTTAACCAATGGAGGTCAACGTCTAACGTTAACCACTGGAGGTCTATTTCTAATGTTAACCACTGGAGGTCAACGTCTAACGTTAACCACTGGAGGTCTATGCCTAACGTTAACCACTGGAGTTCAATGCCTAATGTTAACCACTGGAGGTCAATGCCTAACGTTAACCACTGGAGGTCTATGCCTAACGTTAACCACTGGTGGTCAAAGCCTAACGTTAACCACTGGAGGTCATCGCCTAACATGGCCAACGCCTAACGTTAACCACTGGAGGTCAACACCTAACGTTTACCACTGGAGGTCAATAACTAACGTTTACCACTGGAGGTCAATGCCTAACGTTAACCACTGGAGGTCAACGCCTAACGTTAACCACTGGAGGTCAACGCCTAACGATAACCACTGGAGGTCAACGCCTAACGTTAACCACTGGAGTTCAGTGCCTAACGTTAACCACTGGAGTTCAGTGCCTAACGTTAACCACTGGAGGTCAATGCCTAACGTTAACCAATGGAGGTCAATGCCTAACATGGTCAATGCCTAACGTTAACCATTGGAGGTCAACGTCTAACGTTTACCACTGGAGGTCAATGCCTAACATTAACCACTGAAGGTCAACGCCTAACGTTAACCACTGGAGGTCAATGCCTAACAATAACCACTGGAGGTCAATGCCTAACGTTAACCACTGGAGGTCTATGCCTAATGTTTACCACTGGAGGTCAATGCCTAACGTTAACCAATGGAGGTCAATGCCTAACATGGTCAATGCCTAACGTTAACCATTGGAGGACAACGTCTAACGTTAACCACTGGAGGTCTATGCCTAATGTTAACCACTGGAGGTCAACGTCTAACGTTAACCACTGGAGGTCTATGTCTAACGTTAACCACTGGAGTTCAATGCCTAACGTTAACCACTGGAGGTCAATGCCTAACGTTAACCACTGGAGGTCTATGCCTAACGTTTACCACTGGAGGTCAATGCCTAACGTTAACCAATGGAGGTCAATGCCTAACATGGTCAATGCCTAACGTTAACCATTGGAGGTCAACGTCTAACGTTAACCACTGGAGATCTATGCCTAATGTTAACCACTGGAGGTCAACGTCTAACGTTAACCACTGGAGGTCTATGTCTAACGTTAACCACTGGAGTTCAATGCCTAACGTTAACCACTGGAGGTCAATGCCTAACGTTAACCACTGGAGGTCTATGCCTAACGTTAACCACTGGTGGTCAAAGCCTAACGTTAACCAATGAAGGTCAACGCCTAACGTTAACCACTGGAGGTCAACGCCTAACGATAACCACTGGAGGTCAACGCCTAACGTTAACCACTGGAGGTCTATGCCTAACGTTAACCACTGGAGGTCAACGCCTAACATGGCCAACGCCTAACATTAACCACTGGAGGTCAACACCTAACGTTTACCACTGGAGGTCAATAACTAACGTTTACCACTGGAGGTCAATGCCTAACGTTAACCACTGGAGGTCAACGCCTAACGTTAACCACTGGAGGTCAACGCCTAACGATAACCACTGGAGGTCAACGCCTAACGTTAACCACTGGAGTTCAGTGCCTAACGTTAACCACTGGAGTTCAATGCCTAACGTTAACCACTGGAGGTCAATGCCTAACGTTAACCAATGGAGGTCAATGCCTAACATGGTCAATGCCTAACGTTAACCATTGGAGGTCAACGTCTAACGTTAACCACTGGAGGTCTATGCCTAACTTTAACCACTGGAGTTCAATGCCTAACGTTAACCACTGGAGGTCAATGTCTAACGTTTACCACTGGAGGTCAACACCTAACGTTAACCACTGGAGGTCAATGCCTAACGTTTACCACTGGAGGTCAATGCCTAACATTAACCACTGAAGGTCAACGCCTAACGTTAACCACTGGAGGTCAATGCCTAACAATAACCACTGGAGGTCAATGCCTAACGTTAACCACTGGAGGTCTATGCCTAACGTTTACCACTGGAGGTCAATGCCTAACGTTAACCAATGGAGGTCAATGCCTAACATGGTCAATGCCTAACGTTAACCATTGGAGGTCAACGTCTAACGTTAACCACTGGAGGTCTATGCCTAATGTTAACCACTGGAGGTCAACGTCTAACGTTAACCACTGGAGGTCTATGTCTAACGTTAACCACTGGAGTTCAATGCCTAACGTTAACCACTGGAGGTCAATGCCTAACGTTAACCACTGGAGGTCTATGCCTAACGTTTACCACTGGAGGTCAATGCCTAACGTTAACCAATGGAGGTCAATGCCTAACATGGTCAATGCCTAACGTTAACCATTGGAGGTCAACGTCTAACGTTAACCACTGGAGGTCTATGCCTAATGTTAACCACTGGAGGTCAACGTCTAACGTTAACCACTGGAGGTCTATGTCTAACGTTAACCACTGGAGTTCAATGCCTAACGTTAACCACTGGAGGTCAATGCCTAACGTTAACCACTGGAGGTCTATGCCTAACGTTAACCACTGGTGGTCAAAGCCTAACGTTAACCACTGAAGGTCAACGCCTAACGTTAACCACTGGAGGTCAATGCCTAACAATAACCACTGGAGGTCAATGCCTAACGTTAACCACTGGAGGTCTATGCCTAACGTTTACCACTGGAGGTCAATGCCTAACGTTAACCAATGGAGGTCAATGCCTAACATGGTCAATGCCTAACGTTAACCATTGGAGGTCAACGTCTAACGTTAACCACTGGAGGTCAATGTCCTAACGTTTGACGCATTACTAGGAGGTGCAACACCTAACGTTAACCACTGGAGGTCAATTGCCTAACGTTTACCACTGGAGGTCACTGCCTAACATTAACCACTGAATGTCAACGCCTAACGTCACCACTGGAGGTGCAATGTCCTAACAATACCACTGGAGGTCAATGCCGTACGATTAACACACTGAGGTCTAGATAGACGTTTATCCACTGGAGGTCAATCCTAACGTTAACCACTG